>NC_056733.1:904255223-904301316 GCF_019279795.1 Protopterus annectens
AGCACGATGACTCACTTGAGCTATTCCACATCCAGCTGACCATGGGCAAAATCTCCCACCATATCATCGCTAGCTGCAGGTCCCAAACCATGAACCATGAAAACCATTCCACATACCTGAAGTTACTAGAATCACTTACCATTCAGCCCAACACACTACTCAGGGGTGATTTTAACTACCCCTCCATGAACTGGGAAACATATACGACCACTAACATGTAGGCTCAGAGATTCCTGGACCTTGTCCATGCAAATGCTCTGGACCAGCTGGTCTGCATTTCCATTAGGGGCTCAAATATTATCGACATGGTACTCACAAACATGGGGGAGCTTTGCATCCCCCCCAGCGTAATGTCCTCATTGGTACGATTGGATCATAAATCAGTCTCCTTTAAAATAAATGTAATAGTATAACCCCCATCAAACCTTAAAACTCTAAATGATAGCACAGGTAATTTTAAAGCTCCTCCTAACCCCTAAAACGCAAAGGCCTATTGCAGAAGTATACATAAATGCCCTGTACAACCATTTCAAGAACTGAATAGAAATGGCAGTGCCTGACCAAACTAAACCCAGGTCTAGCTGGAAAAACAAGTCACCCTGGAAGACCCCTGACATAAATAGACTATACAACAGAAAGAAGAAATTCTTGTCTAGAAGTAAGTGTGAGGTACACAACAGAGAAAAAAAATCCGTCGATAATCTCAACAGGCAAATTAAGGAGCTAGTCAAGCCTTCAAAAGTTAAATACGAGACTCAGACAGCTTCCCAAGTAAAGGATAACCAGAAAGCAGTTTTCATTATGTCCGAAATCTTAAGAGAAGCACTCATCAATGTGCTGAATTGGCTGTAGCTGGCACTACATATAGTCAAATGGAAAACACCAGCGTTGAGAAGAAAACTTTAATGTAAAACAGCAAAGCTTTCAGGCTTACACCCTTCTTCAATACTAAAACAATTTAACCATCAAAATATTCACATTTAAATAGGAGCTAAACCCATCACATGATTACAGCCAGCCAACCATGTGATAGTCAATTAAATACTATAAGGTTCTTATATGAAATATCTACATGTAAAACGTATAACAATAACCATATCAACAATACATATAAGAAAATATATATCATGATCATGGACCTGATTAACAAAGGGTATAGGAAATCTCCAGACTTTAGACCCAACCTAGTTCAACTTTGTCAAGGGCAGGTCCTGCCTGCTCAGTTTGGTGGACATCTTTGAAAAGGTCACCAAGGCCATGGATGAGGGTAAGACAGTGCATACCAAATACCTTGACCTGGCCAAGACATTTGACACAATACCCCACTCTGGTATTATAGATAAACTCACAAAGTTGGACATAAACCTCTACATCACCAGATGGATTCAGCAAGATGCCTGTCACCAGTGAAGTGCCACAAAGCTCAGTGCTGGGTCCCCTCCTGTTTGGGATATGTAGATGGCCTTTGACTGACCAAGTTTGCTGATGACTGCAAGTCGGGGGCAATCAGTGACTCCCCAAATGATGTTGATATCCTACAGGAAAGGTCAGATGCAGACTAATGATTGGTGTCAGAGCCATGGCCTCAAACTAAATGGGAAGAAATGGATAATAATACCCTTTGGGAAATCAAATGCCCCTGCAAATTACAACATTGAAAGCACCCCCTAAAAGTAGACCGAGTGGTGAGAGATCTGGGTACTCAGATAGATAGTAATCTGAACTTTGACCATCATGTGTCTGTGGTGGTGAGGAAATCCTTCTATGTGGCTCAACTTATAAGTAAGGGCATGACATCCAGATCTAAGGATGTCATAGTACCCCTGTAGCATCCTGAGAGATTTCTCACAAAAAAAAAAAAATTTACAGGGTATAACCAACATGTCAAATGTGGACCAATTAAAAGCCATATCACTGTATTCAGTTTCCTACTGATTACTGAGGGGTGATCTATGCCTAACCTACAAGGTAGTCTCTGACCCAGCCCTGATGGAAATGCTGTATATTCACAAAACTAATTACACAATGGTTACCATCTCCAAGGATCTAAACGTGATCTCTGACAGGAATCGATCATGCCGGGGAGACAGATATGTGTTCCAGAGATTGCCCTTCCTGGGGAATAGGCTTCCTATTCACATGAAGCAGAACCCTTCCCTGACCATCTTCAAGCGCAACCTGGACCAATGGATGGGAAATCACAAATTCACTCCTGGGGTGGTGCCCATGTCCCTTATGGACAAAGGCAGTCTGTAAAAATTGTCAGACCCTCACTTGCTGACCCTTGTTATCTTTCCCCTAGTGATAGAAAGTTGGATAAAATTTGGGTAAAACCGGATAGGTTTGTAAGGGCTCTTGAGCCATTAGCCTAGTAATCTTCTATGAGCCTATGAACTGTACACATACACACACATACAAAAACATGTAAGTGTGTGCAGGCACACACATCATCACACATATGCACAAAGCACACCCGCATGTACAAAAAACACATCCAAAGACACACACACACACACACACACACACACACACACACACACACACACACACACACACACACACACACACACACACACACACACACATACTAGGTGCATAAGTGTTGGGTGTTGCTCAATTCATTTACACTCACATATAATTCCATTTCTAAATTCCAAATGCTATTTTAAAGGCTTTTAGCATTATCTATGCAGTACACTGCAGCAAACAACAACACGTGGAAGAACTTAATTCCTGAACTCAGACCAGTGATTTTTACCATCATGGACAGCCTGGGAGTAGGATGTAAAAATGGCAAACAGAACATGTAGAGCTAATACAACAACAGTTAAGTCCGTCAGGAATGTTCCTGTGCCACAAAAGGTCTACCATGAGAAGAGGACAACCTTCCAGGATTACCTCCATATGAAGGCTACATCACATAGAAATCAAAGCCTAGAGCAGCCAGCCAAGATAGCTGCTACACATAGGATTCAGTGCTGGACCTTGTAGTTTATTCCAGGATTATGTGAAGGAATGCTCATTTGTGTTGTCTAGTTCAGGCTGATAAACACCTAGTTTTGATGCACTGTACCTTCCCCTTCCATAATTCATTTATATTTGTTTACCAGGGTATTACACTGATCAATAGTGATCAGCCTATGTGAATATGAAAACATTTCACAAACAAAAAGTAAAGAAATGTAAGCAATAACAGAATAATTCAGACTAGACAGAAAAACTGTGTATATACATTCCAGTGAACAAGCACAGTGCAATGCACAATCAAGCATAGTGTGTAATGTACAATATATACATTAGTTTCTAAAGTGGGTCAATCTTCTGTGAATATCGAGACAGGAGAAGAGACTCAGAAAGGACATGGGTTAGGTGATTGTGTTGAAGCAGGAACATTTGGCTTGGATGAAGAAGTGCTTTTTGAGTTGCAGTCTGAATGTTGTGTAAATGCTGATTTCCTTTAGGTCGATTGGGAGAGCTTGCCAAAGAGTAGGTTGCAGAGGATGTGCAGTGCCGTGGAGTTTGGCTCTAGGGGTAATGAGAGTTGGTGTAACAGAGCATGTGCAGTGCTGTGAAGTTTGGTTCTATGGGTATTGAGAGTTGGTGTGACAGAGCATGTGCAGTGCTGTGGAGTTTGAATCTAGGGGTAATGAGAGCTGTTATGGCTTGTGAGTAGTGTCTCAGGTTTTTCAGGAAGTCTAGCTGCAAGGGGAGTAAATGTGTTGAGTTGGAGTAGTTTGTAGATTTGGGATCCTAAAAGTAGGTTAGATCTTTGTTTTATGGGTCAGCATTTGGCTTTTTCTACGGTGATATAGTGATGCTCACAGAGAGGTGAGTCTGTAATGAATCGTCAGATGCTGTTAGAGATAGTCTGTAGTGTGGCTATGTTTTTCTTTGATTCAGAACCAAATAATTGGAGCTCATATTCAATTTGAGAAAGGAGAACTCCTTTGCCAATGGCTGCTCTGGCTGGCTGGGATAGAAAAGGGGAGATCTTTTTGGCCCAAAAGAGGAGGTAGTTTATGTTTGGTCTCACTTAGTCGTGATTCATATTTCCATTTTGGAGCCATTGCAACATCCATAATGTCCTTGACAGGCAAAAATAATAAAATTCTAGTAAGAACAGTCAGCGTAACACAAATGTGAGTCTGCCAGTTTTCTATGTGTGACTGCACTCTCAGAGAAACGATTATATCTGGGCTGCAACAGAAAATGATGCTGCCACAAATAATCAGTACGACAGAAAAACAGGTTGTTATAAAGTCTGTGGTGCAAATGCAGGAAATGTAAAAAAGTAATTACATACACAACATGAAAGACTTAACTAGTTAAAAAACATCAAAGAATACACTTAGTATAATAATCTGCTAAAATGGGAATTCATCTCCATCACACTAAGTCACGTCACAGTATTTTAAGTATAGTAATGACACTCTGACTGTGTATCATGTGATTTAAACATACTAATGACACACTGCTTACTGTGTACCCAGTGATTTACACATACTAATGACATGTTGCTTACTGTGTACCCATTGATTTACACATACCAATGACACACTGCTTACTGTGTACCCAGTGATTTAAACATACTAATGACATGTTAGTTACTGTGTACCTAGTGATTTACACATACTAATGACACACTGCTAACTGTGTACCCATTGATTTACACATACTAACGACATGCTTACTGTGTACCCAGTGTTTTACACATATTAATGACACACTGCTTACTGTGTACCCAGTGATTTAAACATACTAATGACATGCTGCTTACTGTGTATCCAGTGATTTACATATACTAATGACATGCTTACTGTGTACCCAGTGATTTACACATACTAATGACATGTTAGTTACTGTGTACCTAGTGATTTACACATACTAATGACACACTGCTAACTGTGTACCCATTGATTTACACATACTAACGACATGCTTACTGTGTACCCAGTGTTTTACACATATTAATGACACACTGCTTACTGTGTACCCAGTGATTTACACATACTAATGACACACTGCTTACTGTGTACCCATTGCTTTACACATACTAATGACATGCTTACTGTGTACCCAGTGATTTACACATACTAATGACACACTGCTTACTGTGTACTCATAGATTTACACATACTACTGACATGCTTACTGTGTACCCAGTGATTTATACATACTAATGATGCACTGCTTACTGTGTTCCTAGTGATTTACATATACTAACACTCTCCCTACTGTGTACCCAGTATTTTAAGCATACTGATAACATGCTGCTTGCTGTGCACCCAGTCTTTTAAGCATGCCAATGACACACTGTTGACGGAATGCCCAATCATTTGCACATACTGACATGCTGTTTAATGTTTACCTAGTGATTTACACATACTAACGACACTGCTTACTGTGTACCCACTGATATACACATATTAATAACATTCTACTTACTATGTACTCTGTGGCTTTCACACACTAATAACACTTTACGCTGCAATTTAAATATACTAATGGCATTCTGATTATTGTATACCCAGAGATTTGCACATACTAATGACACTCTACTTACTGTGTACCCAGACATTTACACATTATAATGACACTCTACTTACTGTGTACCCAGCGATTTACACATACTAATGACATATTGACTTAGCTTTTCTGCCATTGCTTCATAGGAATCCCCAGTAGTCCAGTAGTGTACTTGCTTATACCATATTCCATTCTTTTTTAATTAGTACTCTGTTGAGTCATAATTTATTGCATGTTCCTTTCTAAAACCCCTGGCATAACTACATTATTTTCCTACTTCTCAGTGAACTGCAGCTCCCCATTGGTGCATAAATAATAAAAACAAACATACTCTGTCGCATATCGTCTACTCAGAGGCGATCTCTGCTTAACATACAAGGCCATGTCAAACCCAGAGCTGTTGGACATGCTACACTTAAAGAAATCCCAATCCCTCAGAGCTACACGCTCCAGGGATCTAAACCTTGTCATCACAATAAACAAAACATGCTGGAGGGATAGTTTCCTGACCCAGAGACTCTCCAGACTCTGGAATAGATTGCCCATACATGTCAAGCAGAGTGCCTCTTTGGACCTCTTCAAGAGGAACCTAGACGATTGGATGGGAGAAAGGAAATTCACCCCAGGGATCACGTCAGTCGCCCTGCTAGACAGGGGTCCAGGAAAGTAAATAATGTGGGAAGAAATAGCCAGGGAATTGTTATGGCTAGGCTTGTATAGGCCCTAGGGCTGATAGCCTAGTACCAACCTATGAACCTATGAACCTATGAAAGGTAACATTCACACAAAACAATAGGCTTCCCTATTTCTGTAGTTGCTAATCTTCTCACTGATTATTTTCTGTTTGTGACTGCTGCTCCTCCTAGAAGGTGTGACCTGCTCCATTTGCTCTTCGGGCTCACTCCACTCCCCTACCCGGCCCCCAAATTTCACCCGCCCCACTACCTGTACTTTTATACATCTCCTGACTCCTCCCCACCCAACACCTCTCCAATCACAATACACCTAAGCCAAACCCCCCACCTGTAGAGCTACATCACTGCAAACATCTACCCCTCCTACAATGCTCTACATAACATCTCTGCCTATAACTCCATTTGCCCTACTAATCTCTCTCTCTTCTCTTACCTATCTCACACTTTTTCCCAACCCTTGTCATAACTCTTACACACACTCCACTACATCTTACCATCAACCTCACTTCCCATCCTACTCATCCATCTCACATGAACTCTTTACCTCTAACCCAATCTATTTTTTCAAACCAAAACTGCTCCCAACCCAACCCCCCTGTACTCCCCTCTTAAATGTGGTACCAGAAAATCACTACACCCACACAACCCAAGCTACCCTTGCCCAACACACTGCCTCACTCTTCTACTCCACCACATCTTTCTCTCACTAGCTGGCAACATCCACCCCAACCCCAGACCCATCCCTAACATCAATCTCACCAAACCCTCCACTCAACCCACAAACCTAAAGTCCATTCGCCTTACAGCACTTAATGCACAAAGCCTAAAAACAAACTCCCTAACCTCCATGCCTGGCTCTGCCATAACCACCCCGACATTACCACCGTTTGTGAAACCTGGCTGAAAACCTATATAAAAGATAGCAAAATCCTACCACAATTTTCCAAATCATTCACAATGACAGAGCCCACAAAAAAGCAGGTGGAGTAGTAATAATCTACCCCACCTCCCAATACCATAACTCCCTACTCCAATAAAATACCAACCTTTGTCAATGCTGAAATTATAATAGGTTTACTAAAAATAAACAAACACAAGTCCATATGTATTGCTGCCTTCTATATTCCCCCTGGTGATAATATCAAAACTCTTGAAAACATCCTGTCTTGTTTCTACTCCAATATAAAAAATGAAACCTATATACTCGGTGATACATACATCAACTGGAACACTATTAACTCTGATGCCCCATCCCACACAATCAACCTGTACAACTTCTCCCAACTAATACAATCTCCACCCAGAACAAATAAAGATGGTACCTCTGGTACCATCATTGACCGGATCCTAACAACCCACCCAAACCTTATCACCAAAGCCGGAACATTACCTGACCCTCTCAGTGATCACCTATCAGCCTTCACCAACCGTCTCCCATCTCCACTGCATAAACAACACCACTACATCCAAACCCACAACCTCTAATCTTTCAACCCTCTAACTTTCTCCGAAACCTTAAAGCATACTGACTGGTCCCCTCCAAAACCCTTCCTCTAGATGATGCCATTTCTTACTTTAACCACTCATCCCTAACCCTTCTCAATCAACAAGCCCCCACTCAAACCAAACGCATTAAAACCAATCCTTGCCCATGGTTATCAAAAGATACTAAACTAGCCTTGCACCAAAGGGACAAAAAATGGAAGCAATATCAAAAACATAATAACCCCCAACAACCTCCTAGAGTATAAGCAACTACAAAACTCAGCAAAAAAAATAATAATTAAAGACCACAAGGTCCACTACTCCAAACTCCAGTCCTTGCACTCAACAAATCCCAAAACATTCTGGGACTCCATCTCATCCATGCTGCATCCTGGCAACAAAGAAAACCCCTGCCCAGACCCCAACCTCTCCAACCTTGAAACAGCCAGCCAGTTCAAATCATTCTTCATAGACTGCATAGCTAAACTATCAGCATCCTTCCCACCTCCCCTCCTCCACCACCACCCCCTCCTGCCCCAACCACCACCCCAATTATCAACCTTCCTCCACATCCTTCTGCCTCAAGCCCATCCCCACAAGCACTATAAAAAAGACTTCTTCTCAAACTCAAACCCTGTCGCAATGCACCTGACAACCTTCCACCCACCTTCCTCAAACAATCTGCAAACAGCATTGCCTATCCCATTTCTATTCTTATTTGTGGCAACCCAATTGCAAATATCATGGAGCCTATCTGTAAATGTTTGATTAGCTGTATAAACTATGTCCTTTTGTAACATGTGAAATGTAACTTGCAATTGTTGTGGAGCTTTTCTCCTCAGGCCTCCACCAAAAATGGGCTCTTCTTGGCCCAGTGGACTTCCCCAGTCAGTAAACTTAAAATAAAATAAAAATGCCAGATACTGTGTACCCAGTGATTTACACATACTAGTGATAATCTGCTTACAGTGTACCCAGTGATTTACATATACAAATGATAGTCTGCTTGCAGTGTACCCAGTGATTTACATATACTAGTGATAGGTTGCTTACAGTGTACCAAGTGATTTACATATACTAATGATAGTCTGCTTACAGCATAACCAGTGACTTACATATACTAATGCTAGTCTACTTACAGTGTACCCAGTGATTTACATATACTAGTGATAGTCTGCTTACAACGTACCCAGTGATTTACATATACTAATGATAGTCTGCTTACAGTGTACCAAGTGATTTACATATACTAATGATAGTCTGCTTACAGCATAACCAGTGATTTACATATACTAATGCTAGTCTACTTACAGTGTACCCAGTGATTTACATATACTAGTGATAGCCTGCTTACAGTGTACCAAGTGATTTACATATACTAATGATAGCCTGTTTACAGCGCACCCCGTGATTTACATATACTAATGATAGTCTGCTTACAGTGTACCAAGTGATTTACATATACTAATGATTGTCTGCTTACAGTGTACTCAGTGATTTACATATACTAGTGATAGTCTGCTTACAGTGTACCAAGTGATTTACATATACTAATGATAGTCTGCTTACAGCGTGCCAAGTTATTTACATATACTAGTGATAGTCTGCCTACAGCATACCCAGTGATTTACATATACTAATGATAGTCTGCTTACAGAGTACCCAGTGATTTACATATACTAGTGATAGCCTTACAGTGTACCTAGTGGTTTATATATACTAATGTAAGTCTGCTTACAGTGTACCCAGTGATTTACATATACTAGTGATAGTCGTCTGCTTACAGTGTATCAAGGGATTTACATATACTAATGACAGTCTATTTACTGTGTAGCCGAAGTTACTCATACCAGTGACATCACATGCTAATGACATGCTGCATAATGTGTACCCAGTAATTTACACATACTAATGACACTATTTACTGTGTATCCAGTGATTTATACATATTAATGACATGCTGCTTACTGTGTACCCAGAGATTTATACATACTAATGACAAGCTGCATATTGTGTACCCAGTGATTTACATATACTAGTGACAGTCTACTTACAGTGTATCCAGTGATTTACACATACAAATGACATACTACTTAGTGTATACCAAGAGATTAACACATACTAATGACACGCTACTTAGTGTATACCCTGAGATTTACACATACAGTACTAATGACATGCTGCTTACTGTGTACCCAGAGGTTTGCACATATTAAAGAATGCTGCTTACTGTGTACCCAGTGATTTACACATAATATTGACACTCTGCTTCCAGTGTACCCAGTGATTTACACATACTAATGACAACCTGCATATTGTGTACCCAGTGATTTACACATACTAGTAATACTCCACTAACAGTGTACTCAGAGATTTACACCTACTAATGACATGATGCATATTGTGTACCTAGTGACATACACATGCTAATGACATGCTGCATACTATATACCCATGATTTACACATAATAGTGATGCTGTCCTTACAGTGTACCCAGTGATTTACAGATATAGATGACATGCTGCTAAATGTCTTCTCAGAGATTTACACATACTAACGACACCTTGCTTACTGTGTACCCAGTGATTTACACATACTAATGACACTCTGATTACAGTGTACCCAATGATTTACACATACTAATGACATTCTATTTACTGTGTAGCCAGAGAGTTACACATACCAATGACATGACATGCTAATGACATGCTGCACAATGTCTACCCAGTGATTTACACACACTAATGACACTTTACTTACTGTGTACCCAGTGATTTACACATACTAATGACATGCTGCTTACAGTGTACCCAGTGATTTACACATACTAATGACATGCTGCTTACTGTGTACCCAGTGATTTACACATTCTAATGACATGCTGCTTACTGTGTACCCAGTGATTTACACATACTAATGACATGCTGCTTACTGTGTACCCAGTGATTTACACATACTAATGACATGCTGCTTACTGTGTACCCAGTGATTTACACATACTAATGACATGCTGCTTACTGTGTACCCAGTGCATTACACATACTAATGGCATGCTGCTTACTGTGTATCCAGTGATTTACACATACTAATGACATGCTGCTTACTGTGTACCCAGTGATTTACACATACTAATGACATGCTGCTTACTGTGTACCCAGTGATTTACACATACTAATGACATGCTGCTTACTGTGTACCCAGTGATTTACACATACTAATGACATGCTGCTTACTGTATACTCAGAGATTTACACATACTAGTGACATGCTGCATACTGTGTACCCAGAGGTTTATACATACTAATGAAATGTTGCTTATTGTGAACCCAGTGATTTACATATACTAATGACATGCCGCTTACTCTGTACCCAGTGATTTACACATACTACTGACACTCTGGTTACAGTGTATGCAGTGATTTACACATACTAATGACATGCTGCTTACTGTGTACCCAGTTATTTACACATACTAGTGACACTCTACTTAGACTGTACCCAGAGTTACACATACCAATGACACTCTACTTACTGTGTACCACATGATTTACACATACTAATGACATGCTAGATGCTGTTTTCCCAGTGTTTTACACATACTAATAACATGCAGTATACTGTGTACCCAGTAATGTACACATACTAATGATACCCTACTTACTGTGTACCCAGAGATTTACACATGCTGATGACATGCAGCTTACTTTGTAACCTGAGATTTATACACACTGATACTCTTCTTACTTTGCAGACAGTATATTACATATAATAATGGCATTCAGCTTTCTGTGTACCCAGTGAATTACACATGCTAATGACACCCTGCTTACTGTGTGCCCAGTGATTTACACATACTAATGACATGCTGCTTACTGTGTACCTGGTGATTTAAATATACTGATGACATGCTGCATACTGTGTACCAGGGATTTACACATACTAATGACAAGTTGCTTACTGTGTACCCAGAGACTTACACATACTAATGACACAATACTTACTGTGCACCTAGAAACTACACATACTAATGACACACTGTTTACCGTGTAGCCAGTTATTTACATAAACTAATGACATGCTGCTTAATGTACCCACTGATTTATACATACTAATAAAATGCTGTTTACTATGTACTCTGTGATTTTCACATACTAATGACACAGGGCTTACTTTCTCCTGTGCTTTACATATACTTATCACACTCTGCTTACTAAGTACCCAGAATTACACATGCTAATGACAAACTGCTTGCTGCTTATTCAGTGATTTACACAAACTAATGATATGCTGCTAAGTGTGTACCCAGTGATTTACACATACCAATGACATGCTGCTTACTGTGTACTTAGAGATTTACACATACTAATGAGATGCTGCTTACTGTGTATCCAGTGATTTACACATACTAATGACATACTGCATACTCTGTACTGAGTGATTTACATATACTAATGACATGCTTAATGTGAACCTAGTAATTTACACATACTAGTGACACTCCTCTACTTACTGTGTACGTATTGATTTACACATACTAATGACATGCTGCTTTCATTGAACCTAATGATTTACATAGCTGCTTAATGTGTACTCAGTGTTTTACACATAGTAATGACATTCTGCTTACTGTTTACCCAGTGATTTACACATACCAATGAGATGCTGCTTAATGTGTACCCAGTGTTTTACACATATCAATAACATGTTACAGTGTCCACTCAGTGTTTTACATATACTAATGACACACTGCTTACTGTGTACCTACAGATTTACACATACTAATGGCACACTGCTTACTGTGTACCTAGTGATTTACTAAACTAATGGCATGCTGCTTAAAGTACCCAGAGATGTACACATACTAATGACTTGCTGCTTATTGTATACACAGTGACATATACATGCTAATGACATGCTGCTTACTGCATACCCAGTGATTTACACATACTAATGATTGCTGCTTATTTGTACCCAGTGATTTAAACATACTGATGACATTCTGCTTACTGTGTACCCAGAGATTTACACACTCTGTACCCAGTCATTTACACATACTAATGACATGCTGCTTAATGTGTACTTAGTGTTTTACACATACTAATGACTCTCTGCTTATTGTATATGCAGTGATTAACACATACTAATGACATGCTGCATACTGCATACCCAGTGATTTACATGTGCTAATGACATGCTGCTTACTGTGTACCCAGAGATTTACACATACTAATGACACTCTGCTTACTGTGTATGCAGTGATTAACACATATTAATGGCATGCTGCATACTGCATACTCGGTGATTTACATGTGCTAATGACAGGCTGCTTACTGTGTACCCAGAGATTTACACATACTAATGACACTCTGCTTACTGTGTATGCAGTGATTAACACATAATAATGACATGCTGCATACTGTATACCCAGAGATTTACACATACTGACATGCTGCATAATCTGTACCCAGTCATTTACACATAATAATGACATGCTGCTTAATGTGTACTCAGTGTTTTACACATACTGATGACCCTCTGTTTATTGTGCACCCAGTGATTTACACACACTAGTGACAGTCTGCATATAGTGTACCCACTGATTTACACATCCTAATGACACTCTACTTATGGTCAACCCAGTGATTTCCACATACTAACAACATGCTGCTTACTGTGTACCTAAAGATTTATGCATACTAATGACACACTGTTTACTGTGTACCCAGAGATTTACATATACAGTGACAAGGTGCTTAATGTAGCCAGTGATTTGCACATACTATGTACTCTATGACCTTCACATACTAATGACACAGGGCTTACTTCTTCCTGCAATTTCCATATACTAATGGCACTGCTTGCAATGTACTCAGTGATTTACACATACTAATGATGTGCTGCTTACTGTGTACCCAGAGAATAACACATACGAGTGACACTCTGCTTACAGTGTACCCCCTGATTTACACATACTAATGTCACACTGTTTACTGTATACCCAGAAGTTTACACATACTAGTGACACTCTGCTTACAGTGTACCCACTGATTTGCACATATTAATGACATGCTGCTTACTTTGTACCCAGAGAATAACACATACTAGTGATACTCTGCTTACAGTGCACCCACTGATTTACACATACTAATGACACTGCTTACAATGTACTCAGTGATTTACGCATACTAATGACACACTGCTTACTGTGTACCCAGAGATTTACACATACTAATGACACACTGCTTACTGTGTATCTAGAGATTTACACATACCAGTGACACACTCTTTACTGTGTACCCAGAGATTTACACATACTAATAACACTCTGCTTACTGCTTAACCAGAGATTTACACATACTCATCACATGCTGCATAATGTGTGCCCTGTGACTTACACATACTAATGGCATGTTGCTTACTGTGCACCCAGTGATCTATACATACTAATGACATGCTGCTTACAGTGTACCCAGAGATTTACTCATACTAATGGCATGTTGCTTACTGTGTACCCAGAGATTTACACATACTAATGGCATGTTGCTTACTGTGTACCCAGAGATTTACACATACTAATGACATGTTGCTTACTGTGTACACAGAGATTTACAAATACTAATGGCATGTTGCTTACTGTGTACCCAGTGATTTGCCCATACTAATGACACTCTGTTTACTGTGTATTCAGTGATTTACACATACTAATGACATGCTGCTTACTCTGTACCCTGTGTTTTACATGTATTAAAGACATACTGCTTACAGTGTACCCAGTGATTTAAACATACTGATGACATGCTGCATACTGTGTACCAGGGGTTTACACAAACTAATGGCATTTGCATACTGTGTACACAGAGATTTACACATACTAATGACATGCTGCTTACTCTGTACCCTGTGATTTACATGTATTAAAGACATGCTGCTTACTGTGGGCCCAGTGATTTACGCATAATTTATTTATTTATTAACATTTGATTACCAGGAAAGTCTGACTGTGTAGAAGCCCATTTTCAGGGGAGGCATAGGGAGAAAAGCTCCATATTATTAAGAAACAAAGAACCATAATTTTACAATCTGCAGAAATAAAACAAAACCATCTGCAGTTTAAATAATTATAACAAATTAGACATAATATAAAAGCAATGGTTAAGGACCGATATATGTTATATGACTGTTTAATATTCAGAGAAAGTTTAGACAGTTTATAGAGAAATTAAAGGTAAGTTAGTCTAATATAAATAGGGATTGCAATATGAAGTTAGGGGAAAACAGGCTTATGGTATACTTAGAGAGAAAGTCAGAGAAGTGTCTTAGACAGCACTGAGAAAGTAAGTGAAGAAGGCAGAGTAAGGAGGTATAAGGAATGAAAAGGTACTTGTTCACATTTAGGGATATAGTTTATCCTGGTTTTGAGCAAGAACAAAGCCAGATTTTAGCTAGAACGTCTGTCAGAGTGTTTTTAAAGATGGGAGGGAGGATATTGACTTGCTAGATACAGGTAAGGAGTTGCAGGCCTTAGAAACCTTGTATAAGTACACACAATGCCCAGCAGATTTGACAGCTCTGTAGACAGAAAGGAGTTTATGCTCACTGGGGACATAGTTGTGTAGAATGGCTTTTAGTGCTGCAAGGGCAGATGAATGCTGGATAATTTTATAGGTGGTAAAAAGCTGTGTGTATGTTATAATATATGTTATAATAATGACTCTCTGCTTACTACATACCCAGTAATTT
This sequence comes from Protopterus annectens, assembly GCF_019279795.1. NCBI lineage: Eukaryota > Metazoa > Chordata > Ceratodontiformes > Protopteridae > Protopterus > Protopterus annectens. The sequence continues at coordinate 904,270,671 of NC_056733.1, forward strand.
ACACATACTAATGACATGCTGCTTACTCTGTACCTAGTTAATTAAACATATTAATGAAACGCTGTTGACTGTGTACCTAGACATTTACACATACTAATGATACTCTGTTTACTGTGTACCCAGTGATTTACATAAACTAACGACACACTGCTGTGTGTTCTGTGATTTACACATACTAATGACACACTGATTACTGTGTAACTAGAGATTTACACAAACTAATGACACACAGCTGTGTGTTCTCTGATTTACACATACTACTGACATGCTTACTGTGTACCCAGTGATTTACACATACTAATGACATGCTGCTTACTGTGTACCCAGTGATTTACACATACTAATGACATGCTGCATACTGTGTACCCAAAGATATACAAAAACTAATGACACACCACTTACGGTATACCCAGTGATTTACACATACTAATGACACCTTGCTTACTGTGTTCCCAGTGATTTACACATACTAATCACACACAACTTACTGTGTACCTAGAGATTTACACATAGTAATGACACACTGCATACTGTGTACCTAGAGATTTACACATACTAATGACACACCGCTTACTGTGTACCTAGAGATTTACACATACTAATGGCACACTGCATACTGTGTACCTAGAGATTTATGCATACTAATGACATGCTGCTTAATGTGAACGTAGTGATTTACACATACTAATGACATGCTGCTTACTGTGTACCCAGTGATTTACATAAACTAATGACAAGCTACTTAATGTACCCTGTGACTTATACATACTAATGAAATACTGTTTACTATGTACTCTGTGACTTTCACATGCTAATGACAAACTGCTTATTGTTTATTCAGTGATTTACATATACTAATGACATGCTGCTTACTGTGTACCTAGAGATTTACACATACTAATGACACACTGCTAACTGTGTGTTCTGTGATTTACATATACTAATGACATGATCCTTAATGTGTACCCAGTGATTTACACATACTAATGACATGCTGCCTACTGTGTACCTAGTGATTTACACATACTAATGACATGCTGCTTACTGTGTACCCAGTAATTTACACATACTAATGACACACTGCTAACTCTGTGTTCTGTGATTTACACATACTAATGACATGCTGCTTAATGTGTACCCATTGATTTACACACACTAATGACATGCTGCTTACTGTGTACCTAGAGATTTACACATACTAATGGCATAGTGCTTACTGCGTACACAGTGATTTACACATACTAATGACATACTGCTTACTGTGTACCTAGAGAGTTACAAATACTGAGACACTGTTTACTGTATACCTAGAGATTTACACATACTAATGACATGCTGCTTAATGTGTGCCTAGAAATTTACACATACTAATGACACACAGCTTACTGTGTACCTAGAGACTTACACATACTAATGACATACTGCTTAATGAGTACCCTCTGATTTACACATACCAGTGACATACTGCTTAATGTACCAAGTGACTTATACATACTAATGAAATGCTGTTTACTATGTACTCTGTGACTTTCACATACTATAAACAAACTGCTTACTGTTTATTCAGTGATTTACATATACTAATCACATGCTGCTTAATGTGCACCCAGTGATTTATATATACTAATGACATGCTGCTTACTGTGTACCTAGAGATTTACACATACTAATGACACACTGCTAACGGTGTGTTCTCTGATTTACACATACTAATGACATGCTTACTGTGTACCCAGTGATTTACACATACTAATGGCATACTGCTTAATGTGTACCCAGTGACTTACACATACTAATGATATGCTGCATAATGTGTACCCAGAGATTTACACAAACTAATGACACACCACTTATGGTGTACCCAGTGACTTACACATAATAATGACACCTTGCTTACAGTGTCCCAGTGATTTACACATACTAATGACACACCACTTACTGTGTACCTAGAGATTTACACATACTAATGACACACTGTTTACTGTGTAACTAGAGATTTACACATACTAATGACATCCTGCTTAATGTGTACCTAGACATTTACACATACTAATGACACACTGCTTACTGTGTACCTGGTAATTTACACATACTAATGACATGCTGCTTACTGCGTACCCAGTGATTTACATAAACTAATGACAAGCTACTTAATGTACCCTGTGACTTATACATACTTATGAAATAATGTTTACTATGTACTCTGTGACTTTCACATACTAATGACAAACTGCTTATTGTTTATTCAGTGATTTACATATACTAATGACATGATGCTTACTGTGTACCTAGAGATTTACACATACTAATGACACTCTGCTAACTGTGTGTTCTGTGATTTACACATACTAATGACATGCTCCTTAATGTGTATCCAGTGATTTACACATACTAATGACATGCTGCCTACTGTGTACCCAGTAATTTACACATACTAATGGCACACTGCTAACTCTGTGTTCTGTGATTTACACATACTAATGACATGCTGCTTAAGGAGTACCCATTGATTTACACACACTAATGACATGCTGCTTACTGTGTACCTAGAGATTTACACATACTAATGGCATAGTGCTTACTGCATACACAGTGATTTACACATACTAATGACATACTGCTTACTGTGTACCTAGAGAGTTACAAATACTAATGAGACACTGTTTACTGTGTACCTAGAGATTTACACATACTAATGACATGCTGCTTAATGTGTGCCTAGAAATTTACACATACTAATGACAAACGGCTTACTGTGTACCTAGAGACTTACGCATACTAATGACATACTGCTTAATGAGTACCCACTGATTTACACATACCAGTGACATGCTGCTTAACGTACCAAGTGACTTATACATACTAATGAAATGCTGTTTACTATGTACTCTGTGACTTTCACATACTATAGACAAACTACTTACTGTTTATTCAGTGATTTACATATACTAATCACATGCTGCTTAATGTGCACCCAGTGATTTACATATACTAATGACATGCTGCTTACTGTGTACCTAGAGATGTACACATACTAATGACACACTGCTAACTGTGTGTTCTCTGATTTACACATACTAATGACATGCTTACTGTGTACCCAGTGATTTACACATACTAATGACATACTGCTTACTGTGTACCCAGTGACTTACACATACTAATGATATGCTGCATATTGTGTACCCAGAGATTTACACAAACTAATGACACACCACTTATGGTGTACCCAGTGATTTACACATAATAATGACACCTTGCTTACTGTGTCCCAGTGATTTACACATACTAATGACACACCACTTACTGTGTACCTAGAGATTTACACATACTAATGAAACACTGTTTACTGTGTAAATAGAGATTTACACATACTAATGACATCCTGCTTAATGTGTACCTAGACATTTACACATACTAATGACACACTGCTTACTGTGTACCTAGTCATTTACATGTACTAATGACATGCTGCTTAATGTGTACGCACTGATTTACACATACCAATGACATGCTGCTTACTGTGTATCCAGTGATTTACATAAACTAATGACAAGCTGCTTAATGTACCCAGTGACTTATACATACTAATGAAATGCTGTTTACTATGTACTCTGTGACTTTCACATACTAATGACAAACTACTTACTGTTTATTCAGTGATTTACATATACTAATCACATGCTGTTTACTGTGTACCCAGAGATTTAAACATACTAATGACACACTGTTTATTGTGTACCTAGAGATTTACACATACTAATGACACACTGTTTACTGTGTTCCTAGTGATTTACACATACTAATGACATGCTGCTTAATGTGTACCCACTGATTTACACATACCAATGATATGCTGCTTACTGTGTACCCAGTGATTTACATAAACTAATGACAAGCTGCTTAATGTACCCAGTGACTTATACATACTAATGAAATGCTGTTTACTATGTACTCTGTGACTTTCACATACTAATGGCAAACTACTTACTGTTTATTCAGTGATTTACATATACTAATCACATGCTGTTTACTGTGTACCCAGAGATTTATACATACTAATGACACACTGTTTATTGTGTACCTAGAGATTTACACATACTAATGACACACTGTTTACTGTGTACCTAGAGGTTTACACATACTAATGACACACTGTTTACTGTGTACCTAGAGATTTACACATACTAATGACACACTGCTTACTGTGTACCTAGAGATTTACACATACGAATGACATGTTGCTTAATGTGCACCCACTGATTTACACAAACTAATGACATGCTGCTTACTGTGCACCTAGAGATTTACACATACTAATGACACACCACTTACGGTGTACGCAGTGATTTATACATACTAATGACACTCTGCTTACTGCTTGCCCAGAGATGTACACATACTGATGACATGCTGCATAATGTGTGCCCTGTGACTTACACATACTAATGGCATGTTGCTTACTGTGTACCCAGAGATTTACACATACTAATGTCATGCTGCTTACAGTGTACCCAGAGATTTACACATACTAATGGCATGTTGCTTACTGTATACCCAGAGATTTACACATACTAATGGCATATTGCTTACTGTATACCCAGAAATTTACACATACTAACGACATGCTGCTTACTGTGTACCCAGAGATTTACACATACTAATGACATGTTGCTTACTGTGTACCCAGAGATTTACACATACTAATGGCATGTTGCTTACTGTGTACCTGTGTACCCAGAGATTTACACATACTAATGGCATGTTGCTTACTGTGTACACAGAGATTTACACATACTACTGGCATGTTGCTTACCGTGTACCCAGTGATTTGCATGTACTAATGACATGCTGCTTACTCTATACCCTGTGTTTTACATGTATTAAAGACATACTGCTTACAGTGTACCCAGCGATTTAAACTTACTGACGACATGCTGCATACTGTGTATCAGGGGTTTACACTTACTAATGGCATTTTGCATACTGTCTACACAGAGATTTACACATACTAATGGCATGCTGCTTACTCTGTACCCTCTGATTTACATGTATTGAAGACATGCTGCTTACTGTGGGCCCAGTGATTTACACGTAATTTATTTATTTATTTATTTATTTATTTATTTATTTATTTATTTGTTTGTTTGTTTGTTTGTTAACATTTGATTACCAGGAAAGTCTGACTGTGTAGAAGCCCATTTTCAGGGGAAGCACAGGGAGTAAAGCTCCATATTATTAAGAAACAAAGAACCATAATTTTACAATCTTCAAAAATAAAACAAAACCATCTGCAGTTTAAATAATTATAACAGATTAGACATAATATAAAAGCAATGGTTAAGGATCGATGTATGTTATATGACTGTTTAATATTCAGAGAAAGTTTAGACAGTTTATAGAGAAATTAAAGGTAAGTTAGTCTAATATAAATAGGGATTGCAATATGAAGTTAGGGGAAAAACAGGCTCATGGTATACTTAGAGAGAATGTCAGAGAAGAGTCTTAGACAGCAGTGAGAAAGTAAGTGAAGACGGCAGAGTAAGGAGGTATAAAGAATGAAAAGGTACTTGTTCACATTTAGGGATATAGTTTTCCTGGTTTTGAGCAAGAACAGGGCCAGATTTTAGCTAGAATGTCTGTCAGAGTGTTTTTAAAGATGGGTGGGGGGGAGGATATTGACTTGCTAGATACAGGTAAGGAGTTGCAGGTCTTAGCAACCATGTACAAGTACACACAATGCCCAGCAGATTTGACAGCTCTGTAGACAGAAAGGAGTTTTTGCTCACTGGGGACATAGTTGTGTAGAATGGCTTTTAGTGCTGCACTGGCAGATGAATGCTGGATAATTTTATAGGTGGTAAGAAGCTGTGTGCATGTTATAATATATGTTATAATAATGACTCTCTGCTTACTACATACCCAGTAATTTACACATACTAATGACATGCTGCTTACTCTGTACCCAGTTATTTAAACATATTAATAAAACGCTGCTGACTGTGAACCTAGAGATTTACACATACTAATCATACGCTGCTTACTGTGTACCTAGAGATTTACACATACTAATGACACACTGCATACTGTGTACCTAGAGATGTACGCATACTAATGACACACTGCTTACTGTGTACCTAGTGATTTACACATACTAATGACATGCTGCTTAATGTGAACCTAGTGATTTACACATACTAATGACATGCTGCTTAATGTGTACCCACTAATTTACACATACTAATGACATGCTGCTTAATGTGTACCCAGTGATTTACACATACTAATGACATGCTGCTTACTGTGTTCCCACTGATTTACACATACCAGTGACATGCTGCTTAATGTACCCAGTGACTTATACATACTAATGAAATGCTATTTACTATGTACTCTGTGACTTTCACATACTAATGACAAACTGCTTATTGTTTATTCAGTGATTTACACATACTAATGACATGCTGCTTACTGTGCACCTAGAGATTTACACATACTAATGACACACTGCTAACTGTGTGTTCTGTGATTTACACATACTAATGACATGCTCCTTAATGTGTACTCAGTGATTTACACATACTAATGACATGCTGCTTAATGTGTACCCCATTGATTTACACATACTAATGACATGCTGCTTACTGTGCACCTAGAGATTTACACATACTAATGACACACTGCTAACTGTGTGTTCTGTGATTTACACATACTAATGGCATGCTCCTTAATGTGTACCCAGTGATTTACACATACTAATGACATGCTGCCTACTGTGTACCTAGAGATTTACACATACTAATGACATGCTGCTTACTGTGTACCCAGTAATTTACACATACTAATGACACACTACTAACTGTTTGTTCTGTGATTTACACATACTAATGACATGCTGCTTAATGTGTACCCATTGATTTACACATACTAATGACATGCTGCTTACTGTGTACCTAGAGATTTACACATACTAATGGCATAGTGCTTACTGCATACACAATGATTTACACATACTAATGACAAACTGCTTATTGTTTATTCAGTGATTTACATATACTAATGACATGCTGCTTTCTGCATACCTAGAGATTTACACATGCTAATGAGGCAATGTTAACTGTGTGTTCTGTGATTTACACCTACTGATGACATGCTCCTTAATGTCCACCCAATGATTTACACAATAATGACATGCTACTTACTGTGTACCTAGAGATATACACATACTAATGACATGCTGCTTACTGTCTACCCAGTAATTTACACATACTAATGACACACTTCTAACTGTGTGTTCTGTGAGTTACACATACTAATGACATGCTGCTTAATGTTTACCCAGTGATTTACACACACTAATGACATGCTGCTTACTGTGTACCTAGAGATTTACACATACTAATGACATGCTGCTTACTGCATACCCAGTGATTTACACATACTAATGACATGCTGAATAAAGTGTACCCAGTGATTTACACATACTAATGACACCTTGCTTACTGTGTACCCAGTGATTTACACATACTAATGACACGCCGCTTACTGTGTACCTAGAGATTTACACATACTAATGACATGCTGCTTAATGTGTACCTAGAGATTTACAAATACTGACACACTGCTTACTGTGTACCTAGTGATTTATACATACTAATGACACACCGCTTTACTGTGTAAGTAGAGATTTAGACATACTAATGACACACTGCTTACTGTGTACCTAGAGATTTACACATACTAATGACACACCGCTTACTGTGTACCTAGAGATTTACATGTACTAATGACACACCACTTACTGTGTACCTAGAGATTTACACATACTAATGACACACTAATTACTGTGTACCTAGGGATTTGCACATACTAATGACACACTGTTAACTAATTACGTAGAGATTTACACATACTAATGACATGCTGCTTAATGTGTACCTAGAGATTTACAAATACTAATGACACACTGCTTACTGTGTACCTAGAGATTTACACATACTAATGACATGCTGCTTACTGCATACCCAGTGATTTACACACACTAATGACATGCTGCTTACTGTGTACCTAGAGATTTACACATACTAATGACATGCTGCTTACTGCATACCCAGTGATTTACACATACTAATGTCATGCTGCATAAAGTGTACCCAGAGATTTACACAAACTAATGACACACCACATACGGTGTACCCTGTGATTTACACATACTAATGACACCTTGCTTACTGTGTACCCAGTGATTTACACATACTAATGACACCTTGCTTACTGTGTACCCAGTGATTTACACATACTAATGACACGCCACTTACTGTGTACCTAGAGATTTACACATACTAATGACATGCTGCTTAATGTGTACCTAGAGATTTACAAATACTGACACACTGCTTACTGTGTACCTAGTGATTTATACATACTAATGACACACCGCTTTACTGTGTAAGTAGATATTTAGACATACTAATGACACACTGCTTACTGTAACCCTAGAGATTTACAAATACTAATGACACACTGCTTACTGTGTACCTAGAGATTTACATGTACTAATGACACACCACTTACTGTGTACCTAGAGATTTACACATACTAATGACACACTAATTACTGTGTACCTAGGGATTTGCACATACTAATGACACACTGTTAACTAATTATGTAGAGATTTACACATACTAATGACATGCTGCTTAATGTGTACCTAGAGATTTACAAATACTAATGACACACTGCTTACTGTTTACCTAGTGATTTACACATACTAATGACATGCTGCTTAATGTGTACCCACTGATTTACCCATACCAATGACATGCTGCTTACTGTGTACCCAGTGATTTACACATACTAATGACATGCTGCTGTCTGTGTACCCACTGATTTACACATACCAATGACATGTTGCTTACTGTGTACCCAGTGATTTACACATACTAATGACCTGATGCTTACTGCGTACCCAGTGATTTACACATACTAATGATATGCTGCATACTGTGCACCCAGAGATTTACACAAACTAATGACACACCATGTATGGTGTACGCAGTGATTTACACATACTAATGACACTCTGCTTACTGCTTGCCCAGAGATTTACACATACTGATGACATGCTGCATAATGTGTGCCCTGTGACTTACACATACTAATGGCATGTTGTTTACTGTGTACCCAGAGATTTACACATACTAATGACATGCTGCTTACAGTGTACCCAGAGATTTACACATACTAATGGCATGTTGCTTACTGTATACCCAGAGATTTACACATACTAATGGCATGTTGCTTACTGTGTACCCAGAGATTTACACATACTAATGGCATATTGCTTACTGTGTACCCAGAGATTTACACATACTAACGGCATGTTGCTTACTGTGTACACAGAGATTTACACATACTACTGGCATGTTGCTTACCGTGTACCCAGTGATTTGCACGTACTAATGACACTCTGTTTACTTTGTATCCAGTGATTTACACATACTAATGACATGCTGCTTACTCTGTACCCTGTGTTTTACATGTATTAAAGACATGCTGCTTACAGTGTACCCAGTGATTTAAACATACTGATGACATGCTGTATGCTGTGTACCAGGGGTTTACACATACTAATGGCATGTTGCATACTGTGTACACAGAGATTTACGCATACTAATGACATGCTGCTTACTCTGACCATGTGATTTACATGTATTGAAGACATGCTGCTTACTGTGGGCCCAGTGATTTACACATAATTTATTTATTTATTTATTAACATTTGATTACCAGGAAAGTCTGACTGTGTAGAAGCCCATTTTCAGGGGAAGCACAGGGAGAAAAGCTCCATATTATTAAGAAACAAAGAACCATAATTTTACAATCTTCAAAAATAAAACAAAACCATCTGCAGTTTAAATAATTATAACAAATTAGACATAATATAAAAGCAATGGTTAAGGATCGATATATGTTATATGACTGTTTAATATTCAGAGAAAGTTTAGACAGTTTATAGAGAAATTAAAGGTAAGTTAGTCTAATATAAATAGGGATTGCAATATGAAGTTAGGGGAAAAACAGGCTCATGGTATACTTAGAGAGAAAGTCAGAGAAGAGTCTTAGACAGCAGTGAGAAAGTAAGTGAAGAAGGCAGAGTAAGGAGGTATAAGGAATGAAAAGGTACTTGTTCACATTTAGGGATATAGTTTTCCTGGTTTTGAGCAAGAGCAGAGCCAGATTTTAGCTGGAACGTCTGTCAGAGTGTTTTTATAGATGGGGGGGGATATTGACTTGCTAGATACAGGTAAGGAGTTGCAGGCCTTAGCAACCTTGTACAAGTACACACAATGTACTTTCTGTCACAGTATTGGTTCAATTAAGCTTTTGGAGATATCTTTTTTACTACTTGATTCATATGGATATTTTGTCGCATAGGACCTCTTTGTGGACATTTATTTAGCATCTAACATAACTGATTTTATCCTGGATTTTGTCTACAGCAGCCATTTGAGTGTGGAGAATTTACAAGTGTGGACTATACAAGAATTCCCTTGGCGTTCACAAGTACAGGGTAATTTTGTCTTCTGGTTTTTGTTTTTACCTAGTGATTTACACATACTAATGACATGCTGCTTAATGTGTACCCACTGATTTACAAATACCAATGACATGCTGCTTACTGTGTTCCTAGAGATTCACACATACTAATGACACACTGCTTACTGTGTACCTAGAGATTTACACATACTAATGACACACTGTTTACTGTGTACCTAGAGGTTTACACATACTAATGACACACTGTTTACTGTGTACCTAGAGATTTACACATACTAATGACACACCGCTTACTATGTACATAGAGAATGACACACTGCTTACTGTGTACCTAGAGATTTACCCATACTAATGACATGCTGCTTAATGTGTACCCACTGATTTACACATACCAATGACATGCTGCTTACTGTGTACCTAGAGATTTACACAAACTAATGACATGCTGTTTAATGTGAACCTAGAGATTTACACATACTAATGACACACTGCTTACTGTGTACCTAGTGATTTACACATACTAATGACATGCTGCTTAATGTGAACCTAGAGATTTACACATACTAATGACATGCTGCTTACTGTGTATCCAGTGATTTACAAAAACTAATGACAAGCTGCTTAATGTACCCAGTGACTTATACATACTAATGAAATGCTGTTTACTATGTACTCTGTGACTTTCACATACTAATGACAAACTGCTTACTGTTTATTCAGTGATTTACATATACTAATGACATGCTGCTTACTGTGTACCTAGAGATTTACACATACTAATGACACACTGCTAACTGTGTGTTCTGTGATTTACACATACTAATGACATGCTCCTTAATGTGTACCCACTGATTTACACATACCAATGACATGCTGCTTACTGTGTACCTAGAGATTTACACATACTAATGACACACCGCTTACTGTGTACCTAGAGATTTCCACATACTAATGACACACCACTTACTGTGTAGAGATTTAGACATACTAATGACACACTGCTTACTGTGTACCTAGAGATTTACACATACTAATGACACACTGTTTACTGTGTGCCCAGAGATTTACACATATTAATGACAAACCGCTTACTGTGTACCTATAGATTTACACATTCTAATGACACACCGCTTAGTGTGTACCTAGAGATTTACACATACTAATGACACACTACTTACTGTGCACCTAGGGATTTGCACATACTACTGACACACTGTTAACTAATTACCTAGAGATTTACACATACTAATGACATGCTGCTTAATGTGTACCTAGAGATTTACAAATACTAATGACACACTGCTTACTGTGTACCTAGTGATTTACACATACTAATGGCATGCTGCTTAATATGTACCCACTGATTTACCCATACCAATGACATGCTGCTTACTGTGTACCCAGTGATTTACACATACTAATGACATGCTGCTTACTGTGTACCCACTGATTTACACAGACCAATGACATGTTGCTTACCGCGTACCCAGTGATTTACACATACTAATGACATGCTGTTTCCTGCGTACCTAGTGATTTACACATACTAATGATATGCTGCATACTGTGCACCCAGAGATTTACACAAACTAATGACACACCACTTACGGTGTACCCAGTGATTTTTACATACTAATGACACACCGCATACTGTATACATAGAGATTTACACATACTAATGACACACTGCTTCCTGTGTTTCCAGATATTTACACAAACTAATGACACACCACTTTTGGTGTACCCAGTGATTTACACATACTAATGACACCTTGCTTATTGTGTACCCAGTGATTTACACATACTAATGACATGCTTCTTACAGGGTAGCCAGAGATTTAAACATACTAATGGCATGTTGCTTACTGTGTACCCAGAGATTAACATACACTAATGACAGACTGCTTACTGTCTACCTAGAGATTTACACATACTAACGACATACCACTTACTGTGTACCTAGTGATTTACACATACTAATGACATGTTGCTTAATGTGTATCCACTGATTTACAAATACCAATGACATGCTGCTTACTGTGTACCTAGAAATTTACACATACTAATAAAACACTGCTTACTGTGTACCTAGATATTTACATGTACTAATGACACACTGTTTACTGTGTACCCAGAGATTTACACATACTAATGACACACAGTTTACTGTGTACCTAGAGATTTACACATACTAATGACACACTGTTTACTGTTTACCTAGAGATTTACACATACTAATGACACTGCTTACTGTGTACCTAGAAATTTACACATAGTAATAACACACCACTTACGGTGTACCAAGAGATTTACACATACTAATGACACACTGTTTACTGTGTACCTAGAGATTTACACATACTAATGACATGATGCTTAATGAGTACCCACTACTTTACACATACTAATGACATGCTGCTTACTGTGTATCCAGTGATTTACATAAACTAATGACAAGCTGCTTAATGTACCCAGTGACTTATACATACTAAGGAAATGCTGTTTACTATGTACTCTGTGACTTTCACATACTAATGACAAACTGCTTATTGTTTATTCAGTGATTTACACATACTAATGACATGCTGCTTACTGTGCACCTAGAGATTTACACATACTAATGACACACTGCTGTGTGTTCTGTGATTTACACATACTAATGACATGCTCTTTAATGTGTACCCAGTGATTTACACATACTAATGACATGCTGCTTAATGTGTACCCCATTGATTTACACATACTAATGACATGCTGCTTACAGTGTACCCAGAGATTTACACATACTAATGGCATGTTGCTTGCTGTATACCCAGAGATTTACACATACTAATGGCATCTTGCTTACTGTGTACCCAGAGATTTACACATACTAATGGCATATTGCTTACTGTGTACCCAGTGATTTACACATACTAACGACATGCTGCTTACTGTGTACCCAGACATTTACACATACTAATGGCATGTTGCTTACTGTGTACCCAGAGATTTACACATACTAACGGCATGTTGCTTACTGTGTGCACAGAGATTTACACATACTGCTGGCATGTTGCTTACCATGTACCCAATGATTTGCACATACTAATGACACTCTGTTTACTGTGTATCCAGTTATTTACACATACTAATGACATGCTGCTTACTCTGTACCCTGTGTTTTACATGTATTAAAGACATGCTGCTTACAGTGTACCCAGTGATTTAAACATACTGATGACATGCTGTATACTGTGTACCAGGAGTTTACACATACTAATGGCATGTTGCATACTGTGTAAACAGAGATTTACACATACTAATGACATGCTGCTTACTCTGTACCCTGCGATTTACATGTATTGAAGACATGCTGCTTACTGTGGGCCCAGTGATTTACACATAATTTATTTATTTATTAACATTTGATTACCAGGAAAGTCTGACTGTGTAGCCCATTTTCAGGGGAAGCACAGGGAGAAAAGCTCCATATTATTAAGAAACAAAGAACCATAATTTTACAATCTTCAAAAATAAAACAAAACCATCTGCAGTTTAAATAATTATAACAAATTAGACATAATATAAAAGCAATGGTTAAGGATCGATATATGTTATATGACTGTTTAATATTCAGAGAAAGTTTAGACAGTTTATAGAGAAATTAAAGGTAAGTTAGTCTAATATAAATAGGGATTGCAATATGAAGTTAGGGGAAAAACAGGCTCATGGTATACTTAGAGAGAAAGTCAGAGAAGAGTCTTAGACAGCAGTGAGAAAGTAAGTGAAGATGGCAGAGTAAGGAGGTATAAGGAATGAAAAGGTACTTGTTCACATTTAGGGATATAGTTTTCCTGGTTTTGAGCAAGAACAGAGCCAGATTTTAGATAGAACGTCTGTCAGAGTGTTTTTAAAGATGGGAGGGGGGGATATTGACTTGCTAGATACAGGTAAAGAGTTGCAGGCTTTAGCAACCTTGTACAAGTACACACAATGCCCAGCAGATTTGACAGCTCTGTAGACAGAAAGGAATTTTTGCTCACTGGGGACATAGTTGTGTAGAATGGCTTTTAGTGCTGCACAGGCAGATGAATGCAGGATAATTTTATAGGTGGTAAGAAGCTGTGTGTATGTTATAATATATGTTATAATAATGACTCTCTGCTTACTACATACCCGGTAATTTACACATACTAATGACATGCTGCTTACTCTGTACCTAGTTATTTAAACATATTAATAAAACGCTGTTGACTGTGTACCTAGAGATTTACACATACTAATCATACACTGCTTACTGCGTACCTAGAGATTTACACATACCAATGGCACATTGCATACTGTGTACCTTGAGATTTACGCATACTAATGACACACTGCTTACTGTGTACCTAGTGATTTACACATACTAATGACACACTGCTAACTGTGTGTTCTGTGATTTACACATACTAATGACATGCTCCTTAATGTGTACCCAGTGATTTACACATACTAATAACATGCTGCCTACTGTGTACCTAGAGATTTACACATACTAATGACATGCTGCTTACTGTGTACCTAGAGATTTCCTAATGCTAATGACGCAACGTTAACTGTGTGTTCTGTGATTTACACCTACTGATGACATGCTCCTTAATGTGCACCCAATGATTTACACAATAATGGCATGCTGCTTACTGTGTACCTAGAGATATACACATACTAATGACATGCTGCTTACTGTCTACCCAGTAATTTACACATACTAATGACACACTTCTAACTGTGTGTTCTGTGAGTTACACGTACTAATGACATGCTGCTTAATGTGTACCCAGTGATTTACACACACTAATGACATGCTGCTTACTGTGTACCTAGAGATTTACACATACTAATGACATGCTGCTTACTGCATACCCAGTGATTTACACATACTAATGACATGCTGCATAAAGTGTACCCAGAGATTTACACAAACTAATGACACACCACATACGGTGTACCCAGTGATTTACACATACTAATGACACCTTGCTTACTGTGTACCCAGTGATTTACACATACTAATGACACCTTGCTTACTGTGTACACAGTGATTTACACATACTAATGACACGCCGCTTACTGTGTACCTAGAGATTTACACATACTAATGACATGCTGCTTAATGTGTACCTAGAGATTTACAAATACTGACACACTGCTTACTGTGTACCTAGTGATTTATACATACTAATGACACACCGCTTTACTGTGTAAGTAGAGATTTAGACATACTAATGACACACTGCTTACTGTGTACCTAGAGATTTACATGTACTAATGACACACCACTTACTGTGTACCTAGAGATTTACACATACTAATGACACACTAATTACTGTGTACCTAGGGATTTGCACATACTAATGACACACTGTTAACTAATTACGTAGAGATTTACACATACTAATGACATGCTGCTTAATGTGTACCTAGAGATTTACAAATACTAATGACACACTGCTTACTGTGTACCTAGAGATGTACACATACTAATGACATGCTGCTTACTGCATACCCAGTGATTTACACACACTAATGACATGCTGCTTACTGTGTACCTAGAGATTTACACATACTAATGACATGCTGCTTACTGCATACCCAGTGATTTACACATACTAATGACATGCTGCATAAAGTGTACCCAGAGATTTACACAAACTAATGACACACCACATACGGTGTACCCAGTGATTTACACATACTAATGACACCTTGCTTACTGTGTACCCAGTGATTTACACATACTAATGACACCTTGCTTACTGTGTACATAGTGATTTACACATACTAATGACACGCCGCTTACTGTGTACCTAGAGATTTACACATACTAATGACATGCTGCTTAATGTGTACCTAGAGATTTACAAATACTGACACACTGCTTACTGTGTACCTAGTGATTTATACATACTAATGACACACCGCTTTACTGTGTAAGTAGAGATTTAGACATACTAATGACACACTGCTTACTGTGTACCTAGAGATTTACACATACTACTGACACACCACTTACTGTGTACCTAGAGATTTACATGTACTAATGACACACCACTTACTGTGTACCTAGAGATTTACACATACTAATGACACACTAATTACTGTGTACCTAGGGATTTGCACATACTAATGACACACTGTTAACTAATTACGTAGAGATTTACACATACTAATGACACACTGCTTACTGTGTACCTAGTGATTTACACATACTAATGACATGCTGCTTAATGTGTACCCACTGATTTACCCATACCAATGACATGCTGCTTACTGTGTACCCAGTGATTTACACATACTAATGACATGCTGCTGTCTGTGTACCCACTGATTTACACATACCAATGACCTGTTGCTTACTGTGTACCCAGTGATTTACACATACTAATGGCATGATGCTTACTGCGTACCCAGTGATTTACACATACTAATGATATGCTGCATACTGTGCACCCAGAGATTTACACAAACTAATGACACACCACTTACGGTGTACGCAGTGATTTATACATACTAATGACACTCTGCTTACTGCTTGCCCAGAGATTTACACATACTGATGACATGCTGCATAATGTGTGCCCTGTGACTTACACATACTAATGGCATGTTGTTTACTGTGTACCCAGAGATTTACACATACTAATGACATGCTGCTTACAGTGTACCCAGAGATTTACACATACTAATGGCATGTTGCTTACTGTATACCCAGAGATTTACACATACTAATGGCATGTTGCTTACTGTGTACCCAGAGATTTACACATACTAATGGCATATTGCTTACTGTGTACCCAGAGATTTACACATACTAACGGCATGTTGCTTACTGTGTACACAGAGATTTACACATACTACTGGCATGTTGCTTACCATGTACCCAGTGATTTGCACGTACTAATGACACTCTGTTTACTGTGTATCCAGTGATTTACACATACTAATGACATGCTGCTTACTCTGTACCCTGTGTTTTACATGTATTAAAGACATGCTGCTTACAGTGTACCCAGTGATTTAAACATACTGATGACATGCTGTATGCTGTGTACCAGGGGTTTACACATACTAATGGCATGTTGCATACTGTGTACACAGAGATTTACACATACTAATGACATGCTGCTTACTCTGACCATGTGATTTACATGTATTGAAGACATGCTGCTTACTGTGGGCCCAGTGATTTACACATAATTTATTTATTTATTTATTAACATTTGATTACCAGGAAAGTCTGACTGTGTAGAAGCCCATTTTCAGGGGAAGCACAGGGAGAAAAGCTCCATATTATTAAGAAACAAAGAACCATAATTTTACAATCTTCAAAAATAAAACAAAACCATCTGCAGTTTAAATAATTATAACAAATTAGACATAATATAAAAGCAATGGTTAAGGATCGATATATGTTATATGACTGTTTAATATTCAGAGAAAGTTTAGACAGTTTATAGAGAAATTAAAGGTAAGTTAGTCTAATATAAATAGGGATTGCAATATGAAGTTAGGGGGAAAACAGGCTCATGGTATACTTAGAGAGAAAGTCAGAGAAGAGTCTTAGACAGCAGTGAGAAAGTAAGTGAAGAAGGCAGAGTAAGGAGGTATAAGGAAAGAAAAGGTACTTGTTCACATTTAGGGATATAGTTTTCCTGGTTTTGAGCAAGAACAGAGCCAGATTGTAGCTGGAACATCTGTCAGAGTGTTTTTATAGATGGGGGGGTATTGACTTGCTAGATACAGGTAAGGAGTTGCAGGCCTTAGCAGATTTGGCAGCTCTGTAGACAGAAAGCAGTTTTTGCTCACTGAGGACATAGTTGTATAGAATGGCTTTTAGTGCTGCACAGGCAGATGAATGCTGGATAATTTTATAGGTGGTAAGAAGCTGTGTGTATGTTATAATATATGTTATAATAATGACTCTCTGCTTACTACATACCCAGTAATTTACACATACTAATGACATGCTGCTTACTCTGTACCCAGTTAATTAAACATATTAATGAAACGCTGTTGACTGTGTACCTAGAGATTTACACATACTAATCATATGCTGCTTACTGTGTACCTAGAGATTTACACATACTAATGGCACACTGCATACTGTGTACCTAGAGATTTACTCATACTAATGACACACTGCTTACTGTGTACCTAGTGATTTACACATACTAATGACATGCTGCTTAATGTGTACCCACTAATTTACACATACTAATGACATGCTGCTTAATGTGTACCCAGTGATTTACACATACTAATGACATGCTGCTTACTGTGTTCCCACTGATTTACACATACCAGTGACATGCTGCTTAATGTATCCAGTGACTTATACATACTAATGAAATGCTGTTTACTATGTACTCTGTGACTTTCGCATACTAATGACAAACTGCTTATTGTTTATTCAGTGATTTACACATACTAATGGCATGCTGCTTACTGTGCACCTAGAGATTTACGCATACTAATGACACACTGCTAACTGTGTGTTCTGTGATTTACACATACTAATGACATGCTCCTTAATGTGTACCCAGTGATTTACACATACTAATGACATGCTGCTTAATGTGTACCCATTGATTTACACATACTAATGACATGCTGCTTACTGTGTACCTAGAGATTTACACATACTAATGACACACCGCTAACTGTGTGTTGTGTGATTTACACATACTAGTGACATGCTTCTTAATGTGTACCCAGTGATTTACACATACTAATGACATGCTGCCTACTGTGTACCTAGAGATTTACACATACTAATCACATGCTGCTTACTGTGTACCCAGTAATTTACACATACTAATGACACACTGCTAACTGTTTGTTCTGTGATTTACACATACTAATGACATGCTGCTTAATGTGTACCCATTGATTTACACATACTAATGACATGCTGCTTACTGTGTACCTAGAGATTTACACATACTAATGGCATAGTGCTTACTGTGTACACAGTGATTTACACATACTAATGACAAACTGCTTATTGTTTATTCAGTGATTTACATATACTAATGACATGCTGCTTACTGTGTACCTAGTGATTTACACATACTAATGACGCAATGTTAACTGTGTGTTCTGTGATTTACACATACTAATGACATGCTACTTAATGTGTACCCAGTAATTTACACACACTAATGACATGCTGCTTACTGTGTACCTAGAGATTTACACGTACTAATGACATGCTGCATAAAGTGTACCCAGAGATTTACACAAACTAATGACACACCACATACGGTGTACCCAGTGATTTACACATACTAATGACACACCGCTTACTGTGTACCTAGAGATTTACACATACTAATCACACACCTTATTGTGTACCTAGAGATTTACACATACTAAGGGCATACTGTTTACTGCACTCCAGATATTTACACATACTAATGACACATTGTTTACTTTGTACCTAGAGATTTACACATACTAATGACACACTGTTTACTGTGTACCTAAAGATTTACACATACTAATGACACACAGTTTACTGTGTACCCAGAGATTTACACATACTAATGACGCACTGTTTGCTGTGTACCTAGAGGTTTACACATACTAATGACACACTGTTTACTGTGTACCTAGAGATTTACACATACTAATGACACACCGCTTACTATGTACCTAGAGAATGACACACTGCTTACTGTGTACCTAGAGATTTACCCATACTAATGACATGCTGCTTAATGTGTACCCACTGATTTACACATACTAATGACATGCTGCTTACTGTGTACCTAGAGATTTACACAAACTAATGACATGCTGCTTAATGTGAACCTAGAGATTTACACATACTAATGACACACTGCTTACTGTGTACCTAGTGATTTACACATACTAATGACATGCTGCTTAATGTGAACCTAGAGATTTACACATACTAATGAGATGCTGCTTACTGTGTATCCAGTGATTTACAAAAACTAATGACAAGCTGCTTAATGTACCCAGTGACTTATACATACTAATGAAATGCTGTTTACTATGTACTCTGTGACTTTCACATACTAATGACAAACTGCTTACTGTTTATTCAGTGATTTACATATACTAATGACATGCTGCTTACTGTATACCTAGAGATTTACACATACTAATGACACTGCTAACTGTGTGTTTTGTGATTTACACATACTAATGACATGCTCCTTAATGTGTACCCACTGATTTACACATACCAATGACATGCTGCTTACTGTGTACCTAGAGATTTACACATACTAATGACACACCGCTTACTGTGTACCTAGAGATTTCCACATACTAATGACACACCACTTACTGTGTAAGTAGAGATTTAGACATACTAATGACACACTGCTTACTGTGTACCTAGAGATTTACACATACTAATGACACACTGTTTACTGTGTGCCCAGAGATTTACGCATATTAATGACACACCGCTTACTGTGTACCTATAGATTTACACATACTAATGACACACCGCTTACTGTGTACCTAGAGATTTACACATACTAATGACACACTACTTACTGTGTACCTAGGGATTTGCACATACTACTGACACACTGTTAACTAATTACCTAGAGATTTACACATACTAATGACATGCTGCTTAATGTGTACCTAGAGATTTACAAATACTAATGACACACTGCTTACTGTGTACCTAGTGATTTACACATACTAATGGCATGCTGTTTAATATGTACCCACTGATTTACCCATACCAATGACATGCTGCTTACTGTGTACCCAGTGATTTACACATACTAATGACATGCTGCTTACTGTGTACCCACTGATTTACACATACCAATGACATGTTGCTTACTGCGTACCCAGTGATTTACACATACTAATGACATGCTGCTTACTGCGTACCTAGTGATTTACACATACTAATGATATGCTGCATACTGTTCACCCAGAGATTTACACAAACTAATGACACACCACTTTTGGTGTACCCAGTGATTTACACATACTAATGACACCTTGCTTATTGTGTACCCAGTGATTTACACATACTAATGTCATGCTTCTTACAGGGTACCCAGAGATTTAAACATACTAATGGCATGTTGCTTACTGTGTACCCAGAGATTTACATACACTAATGACAGACCGCTTACTGTGTACCTACAGATTTACACATACTAACGACATACCACTTACTGTGTACCTAGTGATTTACACATACTAATGACATGTTGCTTAATGTGTACCCACTGATTTACAAATACCAATGACATACTAATAAAACACTGCTTACTGTGTACCTAGATATTTACACATACTAATGACACACTGTTTACTGTGTACTCAGAGATTTACACATACTAATGGCACACAGTTTACTGTGTACCTAGAGATTTACACATACTAATGATACACTGTTTACTGTTTACCTAGAGATTTACACATACTAATGCCACTGCTTACTGTGTACCTAGAAATTTACACATAGTAATAACAGACCACTTACGGTGTACCTAGAGATTTACACATACTAATGACACACTGTTTAGTGTGTACCTAGAGATTTACACATACTAATGACATGCTGCTTAATGAGTACCCACTAATTTACACATACTAATGACATGTTGCTTACTGTGTATCCAGTGATTTACATAAACTAATGACAAGCTGCTTAATGTACCCAGTGACTTATACATACTAATGAAATGCTGTTTACTATGTACTCTGTGACTTTCACATACTAATGACAAACTGCTTACTGTTTATTCAGTGATTTACATATACTAATCACATGCTGCTTAATGTGCACCCAGTGATTTACATATACTAATGACACACTGCTTACTGTGTACCTAGAGATTTACACATACTAATGACACACTACTGTGTTTTCTGTGATTTACACATACTAATGACATGCTGCTTAATGTGTATCCAGTGATTTACACATACTAATGACATGCTGCTTACTGTGTACCTAGAGATTTACACATACTAATGAGATGCTGCTTACTGCATACCCAGTGATTTGCACATACTAATGACATGCTGCATACTGTGTACCCAGAGATTTACACAAACTAATGACACACCACTTACGGTGTACCCAGTGATTTACACATACTAATGACACCATGCTTACTGTGTACCCAGTGATGTACACATACTAATGACACCTTGCTTACTATGTACCCAGTGATTTACACATACTAATGACACACCGCTTACTGTGTACCTAGAGATTTATACATACTAATGACACAACACTTACTGTGTACCTAGAGATTTACACATACTAACACACCACTTACTGTGTAAGTAGAGATTTACACATACTAATGGCAGACTGCTTAATGTGTACCTAGAGATTTACACATACTAATGACACACTGTTTACTGTGTACCTAGAGATTTACATATACTAATGACACACCGATTACTGTGTACCTAGAGATTTACACATACTAATGACACACTACTTACTGTGTACCTAGGGATTTACACATACTAATGACACACTGTTAACTGTGCACCTAGAGATTTACACATACTAATGACATGCTGCTTAATGTGTACCCAGAGATTTACATATACTAATGACACACTGTTTACTGTGTACCTAGTGATTTACACATACTAATGCCATGCTGCTTAATGTGTACCCACTGATTTACAAATACCAATGGCATGCTGCTTACTGTGTACCTAGTGATTTCCATATACTAATGACATGCTGCTTACTGTGTACCCAGTGATTTACACATACTAATGACATGCTGCTTACTGTGTACCCAGTGATTTACACATACCAATGACATGCTGCTTACTGTGTACCCAGAGATTTACACAAACTAATGACACACCACTTTTGGTGTACCCAGTGATTTACACATACTAATGACACCTTGCTTACTGTGTACCCAGTGATTTACACATACTAATGACATGCTGCTTACAGTGTACCCAGAGATGTACACATACTAATGGCATGTTGCTTACTATGTACCCAGAGATTTACACATACTAATGACACACCACTTACTGTGTACCTAGAGATTTACACATACTAATGACACACCACTTACTGTGTACCTAGAGATTTACACATACTAATGACATACTGTTTACTGTGTACCCAGAGATTTACACATACTAATGACACACTGCTTACTGCAGACGTAAAGATTTACACATGCTAATGACACACTGTTTACTGTGTACCTAGAGATTTACACATACTAACGACACATCGCTTACTGTGTACCTAGAGATTTATACATACTAATGACGCAATCCTTACTGTGTAGCCAGAGATTTACACATACTAATGACACACCGTTTACTGTGTACCTAGAGATTTACACATACTAATGACACATTGTTTACTGTGTACCTAATGATTTACATAAACTAATCACATGCTGCTTAATGTACCCAGTGATTCATACACACTAATAAAATGCTGTTTACTATGTACTCTGTTACTTTCACATACTAATGACATAGGTTTTACTTTCTTCTGTGATTTACATATACTAATGACACACAGCTTAATGTATACCCAGGGATTTACACATACTAAAGACATGTTGCTTACTGTGTACCCAGTGATTTACACACTAATGACACTCTACTAACTGTTTATCCAGTAATTTATATATACAAATGACACTCTGCTTACTGTGTACCCAGTGATTTATACATACAAATGGCATCCAGCTTAATATGTACTGAGTAATTTACACACTAATGACACTCTACTTACTGTCTACCCAGTGATTTCTACATACAAATCACACTCTACTTACTGTTTACCCAGTGATTTCTACATACAAATCACACTCTACTTACTGTCTACCCAGTGATTTATACATACAAATCACACTCTACTTACTGTGTACCCAGTGATTTATACATACAAATCACACTCTACTTACTGTGTACCCAGAGATTTACACAAACTAATGACACACTGCTTACTCTGCTCTCATTGATTTACACATACTAATGGCACACTGCTTACTGTGTACCCAGTGATTTACACATACTAATGACACACTGCTTACTGTGTAGCCAGTGATTTACACATACTAATGTCATGCTGCTTACTATGTATCCAGTGATTTACACATACTAATAACATGCTTACTGTGTACCCAGTGATTTACACATACTAATGCCACACTGCTTACTGTGTACCCAGTGATTTACACATATTAATGTCATGCTGCTTACTATGTATCCAGTGATTTATACATACTAATGACATGCTTACTGCATACCCAGTGATTTACACATACTAATGTCATGCTGCTTACTGTGTACCCAGTAATTTACACATACTAATGTCATGCTGCTTACTATGTATCCAGTGATTTACACATACTAATGACATGCTTACTGTATACCCAGTGATTTACACATACTAATGTCATGTTGCTTACTGTGTACCCAGTGATTTACACATACTAATGACACACTGCTTTCTGTGTACCCAGTGATTTACACATACTAATGTCATGCTGCTTACTATGTATCCAGTGATTTATACATAATAATGACATGCTTACTGCATACCCAGTGATTTACACATACTAATGTCATGCTGCTTACTATGTATCCAGTGATTTACACATACTAATGACATGATGCTTACTGCGTACCCAGTGATTTACACATACTAATGATATGCTGCATACTGTGCACCCAGAGATTTACACAAACTAATGACACACCACTTATGGTGTATGCAGTGATGTATACATACTAATGACACTCTGCTTACTGCTTGCCCAGAGATTTACACATACTAATGACATGCTGCTTACTGTGTTCCCACTGATTTACACATACCAGTGACATGCTGCTTAATGTATCCAGTGACTTATACATACTAATGAAATGCTGTTTACTATGTACTCTGTGACTTTCGCATACTAATGACAAACTGCTTATTGTTTATTCAGTGATTTACACATACTAATGGCATGCTGCTTACTGTGCACCTAGAGATTTACGCATACTAATGACACACTGCTAACTGTGTGTTCTGTGATTTACACATACTAATGACATGCTCCTTAATGTGTACCCAGTGATTTACACATACTAATGACATGCTGCTTAATGTGTACCCCATTGATTTACACATACTAATGACATGCTGCTTACTGTGTACCTAGAGATTTACACATACTAATGACACACCGCTAACTGTGTGTTCTGTGATTTACACATACTAGCGACATGCTTCTTAATGTGTACCCAGTGATTTACACATACTAATGACATGCTGCCTACTGTGTACCTAGAGATTTACACATACTAATCACATGCTGCTTACTGTGTACCCAGTAATTTACACATACTAATGACACACTGCTAACTGTTTGTTCTGTGATTTACACATACTAATGACATGCTGCTTAATGTGTACCCATTGATTTACACATACTAATGACATGCTGCTTACTGTGTACCTAGGGATTTACACATACTAATGGCATAGTGCTTACTGTGTACACAGTGATTTACACATACTGACAAACTGCTTATTGTTTATTCAGTGATTTACATATACTAATGACATGCTGCTTACTGTGTACCTAGTGATTTACACATACTAATGACGCAATGTTAACTGTGTGTTCTGTGATTTACACCTACTGATGACATGCTCCTTAATGTGCACCCAATGATTTACACAATAATGACATGCTGCTTACTGTGTACCTAGAGATATACTCATACTAATGACATGCTGCTTACTGTCTACCCAGTAATTTACACATACTAATGACACACTTCTAACTGTGTGTTCTGTGAGTTACACATACTAATGACATGCTACTTAATGTGTACCCAGTAATTTACACACACTAATGACATGCTGCTTACTGTGTACCTAGAGATTTACACGTACTAATGACATGCTGCATAAAGTGTACCCAGAGATTTACACAAACTAATGACACACCACATACGGTGTACCCAGTAATTTACACATACTAATGACACACCGCTTACTGTGTACCTAGAGATTTACACATACTAATCACACACCTTATTGTGTACCTAGAGATTTACACATACTAAGGGCATACTGTTTACTGCGTACCCAGATATTTACACATACTAATGACACATTGTTTACTTTGTACCTAGAGATTTACACATACTAATGACACACTGTTTACTGTGTACCTAAAGATTTACACATACTAATGACACACAGTTTACTGTGTACCCAGAGATTTACACATACTAATGACGCACTGTTTGCTGTGTACCTAGAGGTTTACACATACTAATGACACACTGTTTACTGTGTACCTAGAGATTTACACATACTAATGACACACCGCTTACTATGTACCTAGAGAATGACACACTGCTTACTGTGTACCTAGAGATTTACCCATACTAATGACATGCTGCTTAATGTGTACCCACTGATTTACACATACGAATGACATGCTGCTTACTGTGTACCTAGAGATTTACACAAACTAATGACATGCTGCTTAATGTGAACCTAGAGATTTACACATACTAATGACACACTGCTTACTGTGTACCTAGTGATTTACACATACTAATGACATGCTGCTTAATGTGAACCTAGAGATTTACACATACTAATGAGATGCTGCTTACTGTGTATCCAGTGATTTACAAAAACTAATGACAAGCTGCTTAATGTACCCAGTGACTTATACATACTAATGAAATGCTGTTTACTATGTACTCTGTGACTTTCACATACTAATGACAAACTGCTTACTGTTTATTCAGTGATTTACATATACTAATGACATGCTGCTTACTGTGTACCTAGAGATTTACACATACTAATGACACACTGCTAACTGTGTGTTTTGTGATTTACACATACTAATGACATGCTCCTTAATGTGTACCCACTGATTTACACATACCAATGACATGCTGCTTACTGTGTACCTAGAGATTTACACATACTAATGACACACCGCTTACTGTGTACCTAGAGATTTCCACATACTAATGACACACCACTTACTGTGTAAGTAGAGATTTAGACATACTAATGACACACTGCTTACTGTGTACCTAGAGATTTACACATACTAATGACACACTGTTTACTGTGTGCCCAGAGATTTACGCATATTAATGACACACCGCTTACTGTGTACCTATAGATTTACACATACTAATGACACACCGCTTACTGTGTACCTAGAGATTTACACATACTAATGACACACTACTTACTGTGTACCTATGGATTTGCACATACTACTGACACACTGTTAACTAATTACCTAGAGATTTACACATACTAATGACATGCTGCTTAATGTGTACCTAGAGATTTACAAATACTAATGACACACTGCTTACTGTGTACCTAGTGATTTACACATACTAATGGCATGCTGTTTAATATGTACCCACTGATTTACCCATACCAATGACATGCTGCTTACTGTGTACCCAGTGATTTACACATACTAATGACATGCTGCTTACTGTGTACCCACTGATTTACACATACCAATGACATGTTGCTTACTGCGTACCCAGTGATTTACACATACTAATGACATGCTGCTTACTGTGTACCTAGTGATTTACACATACTAATGATATGCTGCATACTGTTCACCCAGAGATTTACACAAACTAATGACACACCACTTTTGGTGTACCCAGTGATTTACACATACTAATGACACCTTGCTTATTGTGTACCCAGTGATTTACACATACTAATGTCATGCTTCTTACAGGGTACCCAGAGATTTAAACATACTAATGGCATGTTGCTTACTGTGTACCCAGAGATTTACATACACTAATGACAGACCGCTTACTGTGTACCTACAGATTTACACATACTAACGACATACCACTTACTGTGTACCTAGTGATTTACACATACTAATGACATGTTGCTTAATGTGTACCCACTGATTTACAAATACCAATGACATGCTGCTTACTGTGTACCTAGAAATTTACACATACTAATAAAACACTGCTTACTGTGTACCTAGATATTTACACATACTAATGACACACTGTTTACTGTGTACCCAGAGATTTACACATACTAATGGCACACAGTTTACTGTGTACCTAGAGATTTACACATACTAATGATACACTGTTTACTGTTTACCTAGAGATTTACACATACTAATGCCACTGCTTACTGTGTACCTAGAAATTTACACATAGTAATAACACACCACTTACGGTGTACCTAGAGATTTACACATACTAATGACACGCTGTTTAGTGTGTACCTAGAGATTTACACATACTAATGACATGCTGCTTAATGAGTACCCACTAATTTACACATACTAATGACATGTTGCTTACTGTGTATCCAGTGATTTACATAAACTAATAATAAATAATTGAAAACGATGTCCTTATATATCCTTGTTACAAACCACATGATTCTTAATTAATAATTCAATTAGATAAAATTTTTTTAAAAAAACATTACACCACTTATATCATATTAAAAAGTTGATGTTAAAGCACTTTAAATATCAAAAAACAAAAGACAAAAAACAAAATTTTTCTCAGTTTAAAACTCTATAACCACTAAGTAATTTAATACAACCCAAACATGTGTATGTGCGTGTGTCTATAACGTAACCAAATGCTCATCGAAAAAATGTGAGACTTGGTCTCCAAAACCAGTACCATGTCCAATTCAACTAAAATATAGCAAATAAATGTATGCACAATTTTATAATCTTGCTCTTCTTAATCTAATAACACTAATAATACTAACGTCGTCATTAAGTCCAGGATCAACTTTTTAATATGATATAAGTGGTGTAATGTTTTTTAAAAAAAATTTATCTAATTGAATTATTAATTAAGAATCATGTGGTTTGTAACAAGGATATATAAGGACATCGTTTTCAATTATTTATATCTTGACAAAGCCTGGTATGAACCAGGCTAGCGCTTGATTTACTAGTTGTTTTTTATTGTATTTCGCACTTATTAAAGTTCGTATTTAACAATCTCTGCTCCTGCCTGACGTCCCTTTGCCATTGGAGTTATACTGTATTTTGGTTTTTGGTTCGTGGTTTTAGTTTGTTCTGGTCGTTTTCCATGGCTGAAGGGACTGATACACCGGATTTTCAGAACACACCAATAC
This sequence comes from Protopterus annectens, assembly GCF_019279795.1. Classification (NCBI taxonomy): domain Eukaryota; kingdom Metazoa; phylum Chordata; order Ceratodontiformes; family Protopteridae; genus Protopterus; species Protopterus annectens. Next base: position 904,300,411 of record NC_056733.1, read on the forward strand.
TGCTTCGTAATGAGCTAGATGATGCTCCGGTTACCAGAGGAGAATTCAAGCAAGTATTGGCTTTGCTAACTCAATTAAGTAACAATTTGTTAGCATTGGGATCTGGTGACACTGTTTAAACTACCTGGTAACCAACAGCAGGGTTTGAGGAAAAACCTGTGTCACCGTTAGCCCAAGCACATAATGGTACTACCTGTGGAATTTTCTGATGAGATTTTATTGGTGGAGACCCATCTGCAGGAACAGCCTGTGCAAGCACACACTAATTGAAAGAGCAGAACTACCACGCATAAACGAAGGATTTTAATTTCAGCGCATGGACTGAACAGCAGTTTTTATTTAAACAAGGTACATTTGTAGCTCCTATGAATCAAATTAACTGTGTTGAGCAAGATTTTAAAGATCTTAGTGACAAACTGTATGCATTTAAGACTATGCAACTAGAGGTTGATTATTTAAAAGAATGCATCTGTACAGCGTTCCAAAAGGATTACGCTGTTTTAAGTTTCTGAACAGTGCCCTACCAGTAACTGCTTTATATAACAACTTGGTAAAGTTATTCGACAGAACTGGTCTGAAAATGCTCGACCTTATGATTAAGGACTATGAAGTTAAGGCGAGCACTTTATTAAATGAAGTAAATAACTTAAACGAATCTATTGTTAAGGGCAAAAGTTTTTCCAGTATTAAAAGGGAATATTTTCCAAAAAAACTAATTTTTTGAATATGTATTATTTTAGACTATGGGATGATATTATAAATTGCGTATTGCAATTATTTGTTTTGTTTTGATATGTGTATCTTCTATGTATTTTTTCTGTATTCCCCTTACTTGTTATAACCTTATGAGCTTTTCTCCCCGGGCCTCCACTGAAAATGGACATATATCCAGCTGGACTAGGGCCC
>NC_056733.1:904301816-904359316 GCF_019279795.1 Protopterus annectens
AAAAGCTTTTTTTTTGTTTTTTTTTTTTTTTTTGCCTTTTTCCTTAAAGGCCTTTCCGGGGGTACCCCTTTTTAAATTTTTTGGGGGTGCTGGACTGCTGGGAGAAAGTGTGTACTTGTTCTAGGATTAGAAACTTGAATGTCATGGGGTTTTTGCAGGTCTTGGTGTGTCTGGCTTTAGCATTGGCGGTGCCCATTTTCTGGATAGCCTGCAAGTGTTCTTTGATTCTGTAGCTAAGTTTTCTGGTTGTCATGCCCAAGTAAAACGCTTCGCAGTGACTGCATTTGCCTACGTACACTGTGTTAGTGCTGCTGCAGTCACTGTGGTGTCTGAAGGTAAGAGGGAGTCTTTTGTGTGAGCTGACAAGACTGGGTTGTGTGGGGATATACTTGCAGCAGATACAGTGACCGCATGGATACATGCCTGGGGGGGGGTGCTACTGGGGTACGTGGGGCTCTTTCTAGGTACCTTTTGAGGGAGTAAGTTCTCTTGTAACAGAAGCTGGGGGAGTCCCCTAGCTGCTGCTGAGTTCTGCGTTGCTTGCAATAATGCCCCAGTATTTAGAGATGGTGTCTCTGATGATGGCCATATCGCTGCTAATGGGGATAAGGAAACACATTTGTGGGGCATCTCGTTTGTTGGTATCCTCTGCAAACCCATAGATGAGGATGGGTTTGTGCCTTGTGTGTCTGTTGGCTTGCTCTTCTATTGCTGCCTTGTGGACTAGCTCTGGGGGGGGGGGGGGGGGGTAGTTTCTTTGGGTGAAAATACTGACCAGCGTTGTGCTTTGGTGCTGAAACTTCTGGTCATCACTGACTATTCGGCTGAGGCGTACAAACTGGCCTTTGATGACATTTTTCTTCATGAAGCCTGGGTGTTGGCTTCTGAACTCTAGAAGGCTGTTGCGGTGGGTGGGTTTCCTGAAGATGGTGGATGTAAGACACCACAACCGCGTTTCATCTTGTTTCATCGTTTTAATGGACAATTTCAGGCCAATAAAGCCAAACCTCTCTGCCTGTGCTGTGCTGATGAGGTCATAACAAGGCTGAAATATGCATATCCACAGCTAGTGGTGTTTGGCTTTATTGGAATGAAATTATCCAATAAAATGACGAAACAAGTCTTCGGCATTCAGAATCACTAATTAGCTGAAACACCTGACGTTCATAAGGATCATTTGCATATATTCCAAGTGCCTCTGATAAACAAGGTTTGGGAGGTCACTCAGTGCAAGTTCTAGCTTTGCTGGAGTTTTCATTTTGTTTTTACCGATTGGTTTTTCAGTGACCTTCTTACTTATTGTTTTAGTTTGTTGTTTGGGATATTTTTGCCGTGACCCTAATGAAAATGGACATCAGCTGGGTATAACAGCCCTGTGTTTTGAATGCTTAGTCTAACACTCTGCTTGTGCTGTGCTGATGAGGTCATAACAAGGCTGAAATATGCATATCCACAGCTAGTGGGGCTTGGCTTTATTGGCCTGAAATTGTCCATTAAAACAACGAAACAAGTCATGGGCATTCAGAATCGCCAATTAGCTGAAACATCTGATGTCCTATGTATCATTTGCATATATTCCATGTGCCTCTGATACAAGAGGTTTGGGAGGTCACTTATTAGAAGTTCTAGCTTTGCTGGAGTTTTCATTTTGTTTTTACGTCCTACTTCAAGAGATCTACTAAATATCAGCACCATAAAATGACTTTCTAATATTACCCTGCTGAATCCTTTCACATGAATACCAGAGACAAACATTTAAATAATGAAAAAAATCAGGTACTGACTGTTGTCTCTGCTGCTCCGTCCCTTATCAGAAGGCTGCACCTGGAAGAGAAGGGAAAACAACAGTTTAATGATGGATAAGGGACTTTTGTGCTCAGACAAAATGCCAGGAGACAAACTTGTTTATGAGCATGTTCATTTAAATGCATTTCTCTCACGTTTTAATCTTCTCAAGTCTCCTCTCGTCTTCACATATGAAAGCCCCCTGTCTCTTTCCTCATGATCCTGGGAGTACAACTGCAGATTTACTTATTTTTCCTATCTTTGTGTAGATACAACTACACATAATTATAAAACAGTTCTATGACCTGGGTGCAAATGCTACATGTGTGCAGTCCACTCAAATTCAAAAATTAAAAAAGTGGAACTTCAACTGTAAAGACTATGTGGGACACAAAACTTCACAATCATGTCAGGGGAGATTTCATTTCTTGCACCCCCTCATTTAATATAATCGACTCCAACACTGGATGTCCCCAGAGGGAACAAGAATGATGTGTAGTTTTGCACTCATCAGTGTTCGCACTTGTGATGTTCATAATACCATACACAAGTTATAAGAGCGCTTCATGATGACATTGCAAGTGCCTTTCTCTTCCTGTTAGGATCTTCCTCATATAATCTGCATCCCAAAAGCTTTCAACATAATTAGGCAAAACTGTGGCCACCCTTTATGTAATCAGATAAAAACACCTTGTACCACTTTCCTGTTTGCTCACTACTCGTATTCCCTTTTTCTAAACCACATAACTGGCATGTTTGCTTCTGCCTTAAATGTGTTTTACTGCACATTTCACACAGTCATATGCATAGGTTCATAGGTTCATACTAGGCTATCTGCCCTAGGGCATTTATAAGCCTAGCCAGAATGTGTTTGGCTTTCGCCACCCATTTTAAATTTATTTTGCTATGCCCTTTTTCGAGGTTAGTATACTGTGCCTCTGTCTAACAGTGACACAGAAGTGATACCCGGGGTAAACCTACGATCTCCCATCCACTCATCAAGATTCTTCTTGAAGAGAGTCAATGAGGGACTCTGCCTAACCTGGACTGGGATTTATTCCAGAGTGAAGGAGCCTCTGGGTTATGAATCTGTCCCTCCAGCATGTCCTAATTATTTCAGTGCTGAGGTTCAAGTCTCTCGAGCTGTTCGATGGGATTTGGATTTTCTGAGGCAGCATGTCCATTAATTCCGGGTTGGACATGGCTTTATACATCAGGCACAGATCGCCTCTGAACAGACGGTATGCCACTGAGTAGAGCTGGAGTTTCTTTAACCGGGCAGCATATGGCATCTGTTTGGGCCCTTAGATCCTCTTGGTGAGGTACTTTGGGGTCTTTCCAGTTGCTGCAGGTGTCTGGTAAGGTACATCCCAAAAGGGGCATTGTACTCAATTATGGGCCTGATGAGGGTTGAGTAAAGAGGCACGATGACCTCCCTGATCTAGATGTGAATCCTTCATGATTAGGTGGGCTATATAAAATGTTTTTCTAACCACTTTGGCCACGTGGTTGTCAAATGAGAGATTGTTATCAACTTGGGTCCCCAGGTCCCCAATTACTTCTTCTGTACTTAATGGATTACCACCTATGTGGTAATTTGTGGGCACTTTGTTTTTGCCAAAGGGACTATACACTTTTTGGCATTTAGCTTGAGGCCATGGCTCTGGCACCAGTTGTCTGTTTCTATGAGGCCCTTTTGGAGGATGCTTGTGTCAACTGGAGAGTCGATTATGGCGCCCAGTTTGCAGTCATCTGCGAACTTGGTCAGCCACAGTCCTTCCGTGTTGGCCTGTACCTCCGAGAAATATATACCGAACAAGAGAGGTCCCAGGACTGAGCCTTGTGGGACACCACTTGTAACTGGTTTGAGTCTGACATGGCTCCAGCAATTCTAACCATGTGGGTTCTGTCCTTGAGCCAGTTTGCAATCCATCTAGTGACATAGGGGTTTATATTTAAGCTGGTGAGCTTATCTATAATGCCCGAGTGGGGTATTGTATTGAAGGCTTTATGCAGGTCCAGGTAGGCTGTGTGGACCACCTTCCCTCGCCAATGGCCTTGGTGACTGTTTCAAAGAAATCAACCAGGTTTAAGAGGCAGGATCTGCCCTTAACAAAGCAGAACTGGGTAGGATCCAGTGTTTGTAGGTCTCCAATATCTTTATTTATGAGGTCCATGATGATCCTTTCCATAGCTTTGCAGACCAAGCTAGTCAGGCTTATGGGGCGATAGTTTCCAGGATCCGTTGAGGCACCACCTTTATGGAGAGGGACCACTGTTGCTGTACGCCACTCTTTGGGCACATATCCTGTAGTAAGGCTGAGATTGAACAGTAGTTTTATGTTTGGGTTTAGCTCTTCTTGGAGTTCATGTAGGACGCAGCCCGGGACACCATCTGGTCCCATTGATGCTGTGTTTTTTGCTTTGGAGAGGGCGGCTCTTACCTGAGCATCTCACTTTTGTTTCAGACCCTTACACAGTACTGGGGTACAAACCTATCCTTTTCTTGTTTGTGATATCTATTGCACTATTACAAGCAACAGGTTACCATTTCCAGTGTCTGTCCCATATGCAACAGCAGTCTGTGTACAGGAACTCAAGTAATAGATGGGTCTAAACTGTATTATCGGACGATGAAGAGAGCAGACATTCTTTCATCGATCTGATAATGTCGAAAGGAGAAAATAGCGAAGTAACAGAACATCTTTTTTTTTTTTTTTTTTTGCAGAGCATCGAATTTTCTGTGTGTTCGGTTTTTCTGATTTCGACATTATCAGTTTGATGAAAGAGCAATCACTCTTTTCCTCATCCAGTAATGTGATATAGACACTAACAGATGATTAGACAAGAGCATTAAAGATTAAACATTAGTATCCACTAAATATGCATAGAAATGAAATGAAATATCAAATATTTCAGAGGATTCTCCTAACATAATAATTCAGTCTGACTGCACTACTAAAATGCCCTGCATCCACTGTACAAGGTTAATCTGTTTACTTAAATAACTACAACAGGGAGCCATGTAAATTATTATATGCACTCATGTAGCCTTGCAAAGCGGAATCAGAACGTACAAAGGTATTCTGGCAACGCATCTGTTAAGATATTATACCTAACAAAACACAGCGACATAATCAGTATGTCTCACCAGAAGGGTTTGGAAGGCCGGGTATAACCCACAGAGGTTATTGCTGCTCTGGAACAGACTTTCCATGCACATAAAACAGTTTAACCCTGACAATATTCCAGCACAACTTACATCTATGGATGGGGAACAGAAAATTTTCCACAGGACTGCCCCCTAAATGCATTACTCATGTATGGGTCCCCTCAAATTATCCATGGTATAATCCCAGTCACTCACATTATGGGTAATATACAATTATCGACCATGGGATGGGTAAGGCCAATCTGACACCAAATGAGATAGGTTAGTTCAAGCACAAAAAGGAAACTGGCTAGGCTTAAAATGGTCCGCAAAGGCAGTGAGCCCAGTACTTACCTATGAACCTACATGGTTTGCCATAAAAACATTGATGGCTCGTTTACAAAAATCATGTTGCTGAAAGTACATTTTCAAAGTTTCACAATGCCAAACTGGAATAATACAAAATCATAATAATTAAATTAAAGCTTGATTTATTATTATGAGTTTGGCACGGTGAATGGAGATTGCGATATAGTGAGGATCGGGGAATTTACCCTTTTCCTTACTGTAGTGCGATCTCGGAAGGTGGTGTGGTGTGCAGGGGGGCTTGCACCATTGCTAAAACTTAAAAAAACATATGGACTTTTGAAATCTAAAGTCTGGTATGTCGAATGTTGTCCTTAGTGTTTCTGACGTTCGACATTTAGGCTAAATTTTGCTTTTGTTTTCAGAATTTTAGTTATTCTTTTGATAGCAAATTACTTTGTCTTAATTATTTTGATGGTAAACCAACCTATATCTATTTTAACTTAATATCATGGATACAGTGTTACCAAAACTATGACCTGTACAAATGCATCCAAGACTCCATTTTTACCAATTACCATTTTATCCCAGGTTTTCTTTCTCTACTTTTGGCAATAAAGTACAAATGTTTATGCTGCAAGCTAGAAATAAAGTAGCTCAAGGACAGTAATACAAGTGATACAACTGCCAGTGCAGATTTGCTGAAAAAATGTAATTAAAGGCACTCACGTAACAGCTTTTATAAATGCACTTTTTATTGGGGGGGGGGGCAAATTCCAGATAGGAAGCTTCCCCCCAAGCATCCACTACAACATCTAAACATGTAGGAGAAAGGACTTTTCTCCCATGCAATACAACCTCATTGAAACAGCTGTACCCTCAAATTATCCATGTTATGATCCCAGTTACTCTTATTAGGGGTAATATATAATTATCGTCCATGGGATGGGTAAGGCCAATCTATAACCAAAAGTAACATTTTACTCTCACTTGACTGACCAACTTTCAGTGGATCACATTTATTCATGCATTCTGCATCTGAACATAATTATGCAAAAGTGACAAATACCGAACGAATGTCTCCGCTGGAAAAAAAAGTACTTGTGCTTAACAAGTCTACCTAATAGTAAATGAATAAAGAGCATAAGCATATAAACCGTGAGTGCACCTCTGATAAGTTACCTGTTAAATGGTACCATAATCTGTTTACATTAAAATTCAGCTTATTTCTGTGAATCATCATCTGTACAGTAAGCCTGAAGTATGGCTGCATCCACTCAAAACATGACTAGAAGTCCCATCTCACACAGCCATATGGAAGCTAACTTCAATATATGCTACAGCAATGTCAGGTAACAATGGACCCAAGCTGGTTCCTTGAAGTACACCACATGTTATATACAACTCCCTTGAGATCAACCCTGCTGGCTTAAAGTTTTCTATGCCACAATCCACTAAGTAACCATACTTTGTTACCATTTTTTCATTTAGATTACAAAGCCATCATTTTGGATAGAAGGCCTTCTGTTTCATCCAGTTATACGTATGGCCAACAGCAGCTACAAATGGCTCAAATAATAGTATCTGGTTAAGGAAACAGGATCTACCTTTAACAGAACCACAGTGGTCTTGAACGAACAGAAAAGTTTCCAGTATCTCTAATTATGTACAGAGTACATGTCAGTCAGTGTCAAATTTGCAGGGTCTGATTTATGTCCACCTTTGTGTGTATATTATAATGTCTTATTTCCAAACATGGGGGTTAACCATGACTTTCAATAGATTCCTTAAAGAACATCCTCAGTAGGCTACCATTTTTTATGCATATACTCTGAAGCAAGCCTGCAGAAAAGATTTCAGTGCATCCACAACCTTACCTTCAATAATTAAAGGACCTACAGTCAATCTGAAGGGTAATTTACCCTTCTTATTACCACATTTAACACTCAGATACCTAACAACGGTTAGTAAATGGTTAGTATATGGATGGCAGAGAAGGGTAAGAATAGGGTAGGCAGACTGGCCAATTAAAAAAGTGGGGGCACAGTGGTCCTGCGGTTAGCATGGCTGCCTCAAAGAGTGTGGTTCTTGGTTGTAGTACCTTTTGTGCAGAACACGCATGTGTCTATGCTGGTTTTTGGCAGCTGCTCCAGTTTCCTCCCACATCCCAAAGACATGCCACAGATGAATTAGGAATCCTTCAAGTTGTCTGTGGTGATGCACATCATGTGTGGATGACATAGTTTATTTTTTTTGTATCCAGTAAGTCCTAAAACAGGCCACAGATCCTCTGCAGCTCGGAAATGGATTAAGCAGGCAGTCAGCAAATGAATGAATGACTGAATTAATGAAATATTATGAATGTATGTTTGTTCACAAAATGAAGTTTGCACTAAATGCATGTCAGCAGCAGTAATGACTCAAACATAGATACAGTGCAATCTCAAAACTGCTTTTACTTTCTGTCTGACATTCAGCAAATGACATCTGCACTCTTCAGAAATAACCAAACGACTTCAATGTTCACATTCCTTCTGCTAAGAAATCTTCATAACAATACAATATGCAGTACTGCACACTACACCATACTTACAGACTGTATAACTTCTTACTAAATAGCCCCATCCACATACAGCTGGTGCATATGTACGATCAGTGTAAAGCTGGCTGTTGAGACTATAAGTTGTGTTTGTTGGAAAGTTCTTCAATTTTTATAGTGTACCAATTTACAGTTTAAATTAGATTGTTACCAGGCTTGACCATTGTGTAGCCTAACAAATTTTCAGTTACCCCAAAATATGAACGGCCAGACGTGTACGCATGATGACCTTAACCCCTCTCTTCACTGAACTAATTTAAGTTCCACGCGTGACGGCAGAATATTTTTTTTTTACTTGTTGAAGCCAGCCTCCTGGCCAGCTTGATGCTATAAAAGTGGGAGGGCGCTTCCCCCTTCCCTTCGCTCTATGGTTTTGTTATTCTGCGAACTTCTCAGCGCCCCTTCACTCAGACAGGGTGCCGAGAAGATCGCAAAATAACATTAATTAAATTAATTAAATAAATAAATACATAAAATTCCGCCCTTTACAAGGCTGGCTGTATGGCGCCCTAGGCGGATGCCTTGTTCGCCTATGCCTAAGGCCGGGCATGAGGGTAAACAGAAGTTGTAGAAAGACTTTTAAAAGGTATTTGTCTCTGGTTCCAAGTCATAAAGGGATGCAGCACTGACTGACACAGGCAACCAGGGTTCAAATTAGCAGCTTCGGCACTACAGAAGCCTGAAAGGAAGGGAGAGAAGTGAAGGGGTGTGGCCTGCTCTCCTCTGTGCACTCATGGTGTGATTACTAGTGTCTTGGGAGGGAACACTCCCTTGCAGAAGTGAAGGGGTACAGCCTGCTCCAGTCAGCTCACTGGATGGCCCCTCCTCAGTACTTTGCCAGGTGCATGCGCCAAGTAGGGCTAAAAGAAAAAGATCTCTAATGAACCCTGACTGCTGTCTAAATGATGGCCTCTCCCGGTTAACCCTCACCACAGTAATGGAAGGATGAAAAAACGCTGGCCAATTAGGAGGGGCTGAATATTGTCAAACAACTGAGGCAAAAGCATAAGTGTGTCTGTGTGTGTGTGTGTGTGTGTGTGTGTGTGTGTGTGTGTGTGTGTGTGTGTGTGTGTGTCTGTGTGTGTCTGTGTGTGTGTGTCTGTGTGTGTACCTGAAATAAGAGAATACTCATTATCAACTGGTAAAATATCAATACGCCAGTACACAAGCCCCCCCCACCCCCTTGCTAATTATACATACTAACTTCGAGACTGCACAAGCATGAGGTAAGGGCAAATCTCCAAACCCCAGGAATTGTATGGTTGCTCATATCTGTTGATCAGCTGCTTAGTCAACCATATGCAGTTGACTAAACAGCCATCAAGCTAATGAACGACTGACCATTTACATAACTCCCATATAATATCTCTGTAAAAATGATTCCCTCATTGACATGCTGCATGTTCTATTTATAGAACTGCTTGCATAATTATAAAGATCTGCATACATCTTTCACTTGCAAACAAGATTTTCAACAATTGGGCCTGTGGGTCTTTTTTAAATCTTAGGTTTAAAGGTTATACAAGGCTTATGACCACTAGGACCCTTAAAAGCCTAGCCATGCAACCCAAATGTGACCCACAAATTTGATTTATTGGGGGTGATTGTTTGACGGACTCTATCCATGAGAGACATAGGAGAAACACCGGAGGTGAATTTCCAATTACCCATACATTGGTCCACACTGTGCTTAAACAGGGATAGGGAGGAGTTCTGCTTTACATGGATGGGGAGCCAGTTCCACAGAATGGGCATTCTCGGAGAAACATATCTGTCTCTCCAACATGTCCTACTTACGTTGCAAGCAAAATTTAGGTCTTTTAATCTAGTAGGTCTGATGCCGTTTGTTTTGCACATGTGAAAAAGATTAATCAAAACAGGGTCTAGGGATGCCTTGCATGCCAGGCAAAGATCACCTCTCAGAAGTCTGTATGATACCGAGTAAAGAGGCAAGGCTTTGAGGTGATCAGCGTAGGGCATTGTGTTTATTCCGTGTATTCTCTTTGTAAAAGGAACCTTCGCAGACATTCCAGTTGCTTCATATCTGGTCAAGTACATATTAGGGGGCATTATACTCTATGATGGGCCTGATGAGGGCCACGTACAGTGGCATGGTGACATCTCTGGACCTACATGCCATGCTCTTGCTTACACGTACAGTCGTATGGTGACATCTCTGGACCTACAAGCCATGCTCTTGCTTACACGTACAGTCATATGGTGACATCTCTGGACCTACATGCCATGCTCTTGTTTACACGTACAGTGGTATGGTGACATCTCTGGACCTAGATACCATGCTCTTGTTTACACGTACAGTGGTATGGTGACATCTCTGGACCTAGGTGCCATGCTCTTGTTTACACGTACAGTGGTATGGTGACAGCTCTGGACCTAGATGCCATGTTCTTGCTTACACGTACAGTGGCATGGTGACATCTCTGGACCTACATGCCATGCTCTTGTTTACACATACAGTGGTATGGTGACATCTCTGGACCTACATGCCATGCTCTTGTTTACACGTACAGTGGTATGGTGACATCTCTGGACCTACATGCCATGCTCTTGCTTACACGTACAGTGGTATGGTGACATCTCTGGACCTAGATACCATGCTCTTGTTTACACGTACAGTGGTATGGTGACATCTCTGGACCTACATGCCATGCTCTTGTTTACACGTACAGTGGTATGGTGACATCTCTGGACCTACATGCCATGCTCTTGCTTACACGTACAGTGGTATGGTGACATCTCTGGACCTACATGCCATGCTCTTGTTTACACGTACAGTGGTATGGTGACATCTCTGGACCTACATGCCATGCTCTTGTTTACACGTACAGTGGTACGGTGACATCTCTGGACCTACATGCCATGCTCTTGCTTACACGTACAGTGGTATGGTGACATCTCTGGGCCTAGATACCATGCTCTTGTTTACACGTACAGTGGTATGGTGACATCTCTGGACCTACATGCCATGCTCTTGTTTACACGTACAGTGGTATGGTGACATCTCTGGACCTAGGTGCCATGCTCTTGCTTACACGTACAGTGGTATGGTGACATCTCTGGACCTACAAGCCATGCTCTTGCTTACATGTACAGTGGTATGGTGACATCTCTGGACCTAGATACCATGCTTTTGTTTACACGTACAGTGGTATGGTGACATCTCTGGACCTTAGATGCCATGTTCTTGCTTACACGTACAGTGGTATGGTGACATCTCTGGACCTACATGCCATGCTCTTGTTTACACGTACAGTGGTATGGTGACATCTCTGGACCTAGATGCAATGTTCTTGCTTACACGTACAGTGGTATGGTGACATCTCTGGACCTACATGCCATGCTCTTGCTTACATGTACAGTGGTGTGGTGACATCTCTGGACCTAGATGCCATGCTCTTGCTTATAAGTTGAGCAACACAGAAGGACTTTCTTACTACCTTGGATAAAGTTGGTCAAAGGCTAGGTTACCATCTACAAGAATTCGCAGATCCCTGACTAGTGAATCAACTTTTAAGAGTGTTCCATTGATGACAGTTACCTGGGATGCCAGACTTCCCAAAAGGTACTATAATACATTCCTTGGTACCAAGTTTTAAGCCATGGCTTTGGCACCAAGCATCTGTCTGTATTAGACCTTCCTGAGGGGTGTTCTCATCTTGGGGGGATTCAATGACTGCTCAAAGTTTGCAATCTTCTGTGAACTTGATTAGCCAGAGGCCTGACATTCTACTGTATGATACAGAAATCTGGGCAGTAAAGACAGAGCAGATGAGGAAGCTAGAGGTGATGAAAATGAAGTGCCCGAGAAGGGTGGTAGGATGCACACTGTGGGACAGACGAAGAAATGAGGACATAAGAAAAGAAGCCAAAGTAGCTCCAATTGCAGAATAGATCAAAGAGAAGAGATTACAGTGGTTCGGACACGTACAGGAAAGCAGAAAACAATCTAGTGAAGAAGATTCTGGACAGACAGGAAGAAGGTAAGAGGAAATAAGGGCATCCAGCAAACAGGTGGATGGACTGAGTGACAGAAGATCTGCAACAGTAAGGCATGTGTGTCGAAGAAGGCAGGAGTGTAGCATTAAATCAAGAGAGACAGCTTCAGTTAACATGACACCCCTTACCCCATATAACATGACACCCCTTATTCCATGTAGAAAATGGGAAAAAGGGGGCTGATGATAATGATTTGAGATCTGTGAAATAGATGCCAAAGGGGGGTGGGCCCTAACACAGGGGGACTCCGCTGGTGATCAGACTATTAGTGGAGGAGGCCTCAACATTTCTAACCTCCTAGGTTCTATCAGTGAACCAGCTAGCTATCCAGACTGTTATAAAAGAGTTTATACCTAGTTCTGCAAGTCTGCTGACAATGCCCTAGTGGGGTATTGTACCAAATGCTTTGGCCAGATCTAGATAGGTAGTACATATAGTTTTTTCCTCATCCACTGCATTAGTGACATTTTCAATGAAGTCCATCAGTTTCAGTAAGCATGACCTTCCTTTCACAGCCAAATTCGGATGGATCCTGTGTCTGGATCTCTCCCATGTCCTTGTTGATAATCTCCATGATCACTCTTTCCATGGCTTTGCAAATAAGACTAGTCAGACTAATGGGTCCATAGTTCCCAGGATCTGTTGAAGGTCCTCCTTTATGAAGGGGGGGGTAACCATCACAGTCTTTCATTCTCGTGGCATAAAACCTACTTTAAGACTGCAGTTAAACAGTGACTACAGGGGGTTCTGATAAGTCATATTTTTGACTATTCGGGTGGCATCCTGAGATGCTATCAGGGCCCACTGAGGTCATACTTTTTGGCTTTAGCAAGTGTAGTTGTAGTTGGACAGGTTATGTATGCAGGTACTTTTTTGGGGGAGATAATTGGTGGATGATAAAGGGTAAAGTTGGAAATGAATTTGTCCGCTAACAGGTATGTTAGAAAACCAGACTCTGTGAATGTGGCATCATTAACCACCAGTTCAGCACATTGTTGTGTGGTGCCCATCATTAACCACCAGTTCAGCACATTGTTGTGTGGTGCCCATCATTAACCACCAGTTCAGCACATTGTTGTGTGGTGTCCATCATTAACCACCAGTTCAGCACATTGTTGTGTGGTGCCCATCATTAACCACCAGTTCAGCACATTGTTGTGTGGTGCCCCTGATCATTAACCACCAGTTCAGCACATTGTTGTGTGGTGCCCATCATTAACCACCAGTTCAGCACATTGTTGTGTGGTGCCCATCATTAACCACCAGTTCAGCACATTGTTGTGTGGTGCCCATCATTAACCACCAGTTCAGCACATTGTTGTGTGGTGCCCATCATTAACCACCAGTTCAGCACATTGTTGTGTGGTGCCCATCATTAACCACCAGTTCAGCACATTGTTGTGTGGTGCCCTTGATCATTAACCACCAGTTCAGCACATTGTTGTGTGGTGCCCATCATTAACCACCAGTTCAGCACATTGTTGTGTGGTGCCCTTGATCATTAACCACCAGTTCAGCACATTGTTGTGTGGTGCCCTTGAGGTTTCTGACACAGCTGAAGAAGGCCTTGTAGTTATCCTTCACCTAGGATGTTGTAGCTTAACGTCAAAGATGGCCCTCTTAGTTGCCGAGTTAGCTTGATGAGAGAGTACTTATCTTTATGGGAACTGCCCTTCCTGATTTGCCATAATTTGTTTCCTTTAGTTCTATATCCTGTTTAATTTGGGATGCCACCAAGGCAGTTTGTTTCTGGGGCTAGTCCTGGTCTTACTTCTAAGTAGGTACAGCAGCCACTGACATGGTTGTACAGAGTTTCTGAGAGCAATTTAGCATAGGCTTCTGTGTTTTGGGGGGTTTGAAGGGGCACTGAATTTTGACAAAGCATCACTTAATAAAAGCCAATTCACCTAAGAATAGTTTCTGTTATTGGTTTTAATGGTATTATGAAGTTGATTTTGATTGAGAGAGCTTTATGGTCAGACCTTACCAGGAAGGATGAGACACTGGGGGGAGGGGGTAGCATAATTCTCCCATATTTGTGAGCATGAAGTCCAGTATGCTGCAGCCTCTAGTGGGCGTATTCACTATTTGGTCAAGGGTGTTTGTATTTAAAGTCCAGGAATCGCCATGCTGTAGAGTTGAGGCCATGTAGGATTCCCAGTCTACAGAAGGATAATTCAATTCTCCCAAGAGTAAGGTGTTAGGTTAGATGGCAAATGTCTCCAGTAGGTCCAAGTATGTATTGTGAGCTTCTTAGGACATGGAGGGTGACAAATACCTGGTTAGCATATGTTGCAGGATTTTGTCTATGGTGATGTGTTCATGAGGGAACTCCCAGCACATCATCCTGTCTAACCACCCTAAAGGTATGCTTGTTACTGATGTATACTGAGACACTCCACCTTTAGCCTTTCCCTGCAGCTACAGGTCTAAAAGTGTAGAAGGCACTGAAAACTTGCACTGCCTGGGTACTCTCTACCACTTTAAACCATGTCTCGGTAACTGCACAGGTATCTCTATTCTCAAGTGTGAGGAGGGCTTGGAGGGGTGTAGTTTTTTATTTATGCTCCTGGCACTGACCACTAACAATGTGAGACTCAGTTGAGCTGGCTTTGCTATGTCCTAGATTTGTCAATTTGGCATTGCCTATAAAAGGCAATGTAGGGATGGATGAAGTTTTAGCCAGTATTCAAAAGCCTCAATGTGAAAGGTGCAGAACAACGTTGGCAAAGCAACATGGTCTGTTAACCATGTATTCCCAAGATGGCAAATATTGGATTCCCTTAGAATGACACCAGAAAGACAGCCAATTGCTGAAAATCAATAATTTTTTGCACATTTTGTGGCATCTTCCTTGGTAAAGGTCATACGCTACTCAATGCTAGGCTCATACCAGCCTCAAACACAACCTGAAAGCTCCATAATGTTGCTCTTCACATAGTCCAGGGAGGTACATCTCAGGTCATTTACACCTACATGGACTATGATGGAATAATTCTGGTAAATGTAGCATAAAAACTTCAGCACGTGTGATTTGGTGTATCCTGGCTCCAGATTAATTATTTTCTCCTTGTTCAGCCTGAGTAGAGGGGTATCAGTATACCTTACAATGGAGTCCCCTATGACAAGAGTCCTGGGAAGTGAGTTTGCTTGCCTTAAGGGGTTAGTGCTTGAGGCTCCACTGAGACTGACAGTACATGTGTTAGGTGCTCTTTTCTGACTACCTTTGGGATAGCTGAGACATAGCTTTGACAATGGGTGGGCTAGGCAATCTTTCTTGTTTAGGAACATTGATTTAAGTGCCTCAGAGTATATCAAGCCATGTGCGTGTTGTGTGTGTGTGGTGTTATGTGAGCTGCATATTGTGCGAGTGGTTTTTGACAACCTGATGTGCATTTGTATGCCAGAGTTTAGCCTCCACTGTCACTGTGTAAGTACACCTCTCGCATAAACATGAGACAATTGCTAGATAGTGTATATATACACACACACACACACACACACACACACACACACACACAAATATTTGTATATATGGATTTGCAACTGTTCATCAACGTGCAAAAACATCAACACTGATGTCATCAACCTCACATGGTTGAAAACAAAAAACACAAACCCACCCACTCACCCCACTAATTTTATATATATATATATATATATATATATATATATATATATATATATATATATATACCAACTCCAAAATCGCACTACAGTGGGGAAAGGACATGTACCCACATCTGCACTGTACTACAATCTCATGGTAAAAAAGCTGGTAAATTTCGATCAGCTGATGGAGGGACAGGTTCCTAACCCAGAGACTTCCCATACTCTGGAACAAACTTCCCCATTCACATCAAGCAGAGCACTTCACTGGACCTCTTTAAGAGAAACCTTGACGAGTGGATGGGCAATAGGAAGTTCACCCCGGGGGTCACTTCAATGGCCGTGCTTGACAAGGGCACTGGGAACTAATTTTGGGCAGACTGATGCCAGGGAATCTTCTTGGGCTAGGCTTATATTGGCTCCAGGGCCGTTAGCCTAGTACACACCTATGATTTTTGATCAAGTGTACCAACTTTTTTTTCACTCTGGATGAAAAACCACTTCAACAGAAGGTTTTGAATAATTCCATTTCCATGGGTATTGCCCTCACCTGTGACACCAGACAGCATTATATGCTGTATACTTGGATTTTGCCAAAGCTTTTATTTTCAAATTCATCACATGGATACCTAACTTGTTAGCATGAAAACTGGCCATTATGCAAGTCACAACAGGTTAAAGTACATGGCTAGGTCTCAGATCCTGCACAAGGCTCGACTCATGGCCTACTTCTCTGTAGAATGTTCTTTTCAAATGTGTAAGTTATAGATTCATAGGTAGTTACTAGACATATAAGTCCAGGAAACCACTGAAGAGCTTAGCCCAATTTCCTAATTGCCCCAGAGCACCGTCTGGTTAAGTGACTTGCTCAAAATCACAAAGCAGTCAAATAGACTCTGAAGGAATCAAACCCAGAACTACAAGCAGCAACTTAACTGATCACAGCCTCAATGCTCTCAACTACCAGTCAAGATATGACATGGCTTTTGCAAGTGACTACTAATAGGGTAGCACCACTCCTTCCCAAAAACAGCTCCTGCATAAAAAAAAAAAAAAAAAAAAAAAATGAGCTGGCCAGCTTTCATACTCAAACAATGGTTCAGCAATCAACATGAAAAATGAATTACTGTGTCCTTCGGTAAGAAAGTTAGTCCCAGTTAACTATTACACTGCAGATTATTAAAACTGCATCAAGTTGTTATGTAGGTCAACGAGAGTCATGTCATCAGTATGTCAGAATATTTGCCTTTATCATGTACAGGGCAGTTCATCTGATAATCAAAGATTAACGTGCCACTCAAAAGAGGGTATTATTCCTCTATATGCATCTCTGATTAGACCAATTCTAGACTATAGTGCCCCATTCTGCAGTCTCCTAACCAAGCACTTTGTAAATGACACAGCTCCAAAGAGTTAGGTGGCCAGCCACTGCTCTGCTGTATTCGCTTGTGCAATCCATGAAATCTCTTAGATGATGCTAACCAGAAGTACAATTTTATACTGTATTTTGCACTTTTAAACTGCATATTTGCTATACTGCTGATTTTTTAAAAATGTTCTTGCTGATTTTGTTGCACTTTTTGTCTGCTGTAGCATAAACTAGATTCAGGCTTGCTGAATCTGTTCTGTTTGTTAAGTTGAGCACTAAACCAAGCTATCTTTTGATGCAGAGGGTCCCTCTGCACCCTTGTGGCAGAACAGTGCAGTTAAGACTCATCTGACTGAAGGTTGCTAGCACAGAGCTCAGTTTGGAGCTTTTTTATTGGCTAAATTGTTTAATTCAGTTCTCACTGTTGTTAGACGGGTCCTGCGTTTACATGGGTTTGCGCTTGTTTTAACAGAGCTCCACAGAGTTAGCAACCACTGCTGTATTCATGTATTTACAAGTAGTGCACCTCATACACTACCGCGTGGTGGAGGTAACCATTGGCAGTTACAGACACAAACTTCAGGAGATAAATTTTCTCTTAGTAGCTGTCCATGATCCAGCCGAGAAGTCCTTAAATTGTGCTTAGCTGCTCAGAGAGCACCTCAGCTGCACTTCTGCCCCTTAAACAGTCCCCAAACCACCAAAATCTACAACAGTCTCATACCATTTAGAGAACCTCCACTAGTATACACCCTTTATAGAGCACCCCATTAGTAAAGACCCCGTTTAGAGCACCCAGTTATAACACATACCTCCATTTTCTCTCCCCACTGTGAAAACAGGATTTAACCTAGCATTATGGATGGTCATTCTATCTCCATTTCTCCTACCAGTCTGACTGGCATGGGTATCCTAAGCAGTGTAGCAACTGCCTTATGTACACTGACAACCTTCTACTCCTAAATCACCCACGTATAATTTGCGAGAGATGCATCTACACTAAGAATCTGGAATCCTTGCTCTCTTGCACACAGAAAAGTAACACGGAACAGGCTGTCAGCAAACATACACCTCCTACACAAACCATGCGCTCACAATACATAAAACCATCATATATGGAGGTACTCATCAGAAACCTACCTAAACACCAGAGACCTTCCAAACACAAACACGCTACATCTAATACACCACCTACAGCACTCAATACACACAAAAACACAAGCACCAGTATCTCACCAAATAAGCTCCTAAGGCAAAGAACATCTAAACCAATTTTTTTTAGTCATAGGTGATTCCATTGTGAGACACACAGATGTCCCACTCACCAGGCTGGACAAGGAGAATGTTACAGTCAGCTGTCTATCGGGAGCCAGGATCAGTCAGATCACACATGCACTCAAGTCTCTCAACAAGTAACGTTATGACTCCATCATAGTTCATGTGAAGGACTTGCGATGTACCTCACTGGACTATATGAAGAGAGACATGACTGAGATTTATGAATGTGTCCCAGGCAGGTATGTCCCTAGCCTTGAGCAGCATACTACCCTCACCTAGGATGATACCACAATATAAAAAAATGATGGACTTCAACAACTGGCTTAGTTTCTAGTCTCATTCTAACGGGATCCAGTTCCTGTCAGCCTGGGATGACATGGCTGATCCACCACACTGCTTTGCCAGAGATGGTCTTCACCTGCCACTTCTAGGCTTTCGGTTACTGGCCAAGGCACTTGCCTCTCCCATAGAGCCTTTTTAAGGCAAGGTCTCAAGAACAAAATTTCTGACATGAAAATATCACTCACAGATAAACTAAAGGTTACGCTGCTAAACGCTAGGAGTTTAAATCAGAAACACAAATAAATGAAAGGTTACGCTGCTAAACGCTAGGAGTTTAAATCAAAAACACAAATAAATGAAAGGTTACGCTGCTAAATGCTAGGAGTTTAAATCAGAAACACAAATAAATGAAAGGTTACGCTGCTAAATGCTAGGAGTTTAAATCAGAAACACAGATAAATGAAAGGTTATGCTGCTAAACGCTAGGAGTTTACATCAGAAACACAGATAAATGAAAGGTTACGCTGCTAAACGCTAGGAGTTTAAATCAGAAACATAAATAAATTAAAGGTTACGCTGCTAAACGCTAGGAGTTTAAATCAGAAACACAAATAAATGAAAGGTTACGCTGCTAAACGCTAAGAGTTTAAATCAGAAACACAGATATATGAAAGGTTACGCTGCTAAACGCAAGGAGTTTAAATCAGAAATACAAATAAATGAAAGGTTACGCTGCTAAACGCTAGGAGTTTAAATCAGAAACACAAATAAATGAAAGGTTATGCTGCTAAATGCTAGGAGTTTAAATCAGAAACACAAATAAATGAAAGGTTACGCCGCTAAATGCTAGGAGTTTAAATCAGAAACACAAATAAATGAAAGGTTATGCTTCTAAATGCTAGGAGTTTAAATCAGAAACACAAATAAATGAAAGGTTATACTGTTAAATGCTAGGAGTTTAAATCAGAAACACAAATAAATGAAAGGTTATGCTGATAAATGCTAGGAGTTTAAATCAGAAACTGCACTCTGTGGAAGCACTCCTCTCCGTGGAGGATGTTGACATCTGTGCAGCCACAGAAACATGGTTCAGGGCCACAGAGACTACCCAAGCCTTGCAAGGCTACAATGCCTTCCACACATTCAGACCGCAAAATGAATGTGTGAGAACCAAAGGAGTATTTATAATAATCAAACATAAATGCACCTCTAGACTGGGTAGACAGGAAAACTCCATGCAGTTACTCAAAGTTCAACTAACTGTGGGTAAGACCACCCCTTCAAGTCATCATTAGCTACAGGCCCCCTTCAATTAACCAAAATACCCATGCTGTTTATTTGGACCTACTTGAGTCACTCAAATTACAACCAAACACTCTAGTCATGGGCGATTTTAACTATCAATCCATTGACTGGGAAACAGAGTACCAATATGCTCGCACACAGGTTCCTGGAAGTTAACACTAATGCCCTGGAACAAATAGTACACAACCTCACAAGGTGTTCAAATATTCTTGATCTGGTCCTCACCAACATGCATGACCGTTGCACCACCTCAAGTAAAGGACCCTCACTGGTTAAATCTGATCACAAATCAGTGACATTTGAAGTAGCTATAACACCTGCACCCCTCAGGTGAAATCAGGCTAACAAATTTCACCAAAGCTAATTATACCATCCTAAGGGAAGGCATAAATAATTTAAAGCTCCTGTTCCCAAAGATGGCATTGACAACTATACTAAGGTGTACACATATTCCCTGTACAAACACTTAAACAAATATACTGACACAGCTGTACCGGATAGGATCAAAACAAGACCCTCAAGAAAAAAACAAGCCTCCCTGGTGGACATCTAGCATTAATAAGTTATACAACAAGAGGAAGAGGTTGTGGTCTAAGAATAAAAAACAGAGGTCCCAGCGCTGGAAGAACACCCTCCTCTGCTTGGAACAAACAAATAAGACAACTTGTAAAATCCTCTAAGGGAACCTTCGAAAATAATTAGCAACCATAGCTACTGATAACTATAAGGAATTCTTCAGTTATATCCATAACCTAAAAGGTAGGGACCCAGATGTGTGCTGAACTAGCTGTGGATGGCATCACACACACGAATCCTGCAAAAATAGCTAACCTATTAACTGACAGGTTTGGCAAAAATCTCAACCCCTCCCTCCCATCCCCTCCAAACATTCCACAAAGCAATCCCTCTACATCTCCCTCACCTTGCATCTCCAAACAGCAAGTCATAAATGCTCTCTCTAAAGCCAAAAACACAGCCTCTATGGGACCAGATGGTATCCTGGGTTGTACTTTAAATGGTCTAAAACATAAGTTAGCAACTCCATTAGGTACTCTTCAACTACAACCTGAGTACTGGTTTCATCCCTGCTGAATGGAAAACAGCAACTGTCATCCTCCTTTATAAATGGTGCACAGCAGCAGCAGGCCCTGGGAACTACAGACTCATAAGCTTAACCAGCTTTATCTGTAAGGTCACTGAACTTATCATAGAACTTATAAATAAGGACATAGTGATCTCCAAACTCTTGATCCGACATAGTTTGGGTTTGTCCAAGGCAGGTCATGTCTGTTAAACCTGGTCGATTTCTTCAAAAACATCACCAGAGCCATAGACAAAGACAAATCTGTGCATACAGCCTACCTTGACTTAGGCAAGGTCTTCGACACAATCTCACATTTGGGCATCATTGATAAACTCTTCCAGTTAAATAGCAACCCTTATGTCATCAGATGGGTTGCTAACTGGCTCACTGACAGATCACACTCAGTCAAAGTTGGGGACTTTACCTCAACCAGCAGAACTGTCACCAGTAGGGTTCCACAGGGGTCAGTGCTGGGCCCCCTATTGTTTGGAATATACTTCTCAGACGTTTAGGCCAAAACAGAGGGGCTGTGGCTGACTAAGTTTGCTGATGACTGCAAATTAGGTGCAATCATTGAATCTCCAAACAATGTCAAAATGCTTCAAGAAGGACTTACACAAACCAATGATTGGTGCCAAGGCTTGGACTCAAACTCAATGCAAAAAAAAAAAAAAAAAAATGCATCATCATCCCCATCAGTAAAAACGATATCCCTGCAGACTATCATATAAATAATAACACCCTAATTAATAGAGTTGGGAACGCAAGCTGACTGTAGCCTAAACTTTGACCACCATGTGTCTACTGTGGTAAGGAAGGCATTCTATATCGCACACCTCATTGGCAAAGGCACTACCTCAAGAGAGAAAGAGGTCATAACACCCCCTGTACTCGACCCTCATCGGCCCAATAACTGAGTACAGTGCTCCCTTTGGTATGTACCTTACCAGGCATCAGCAGCAACCTGAGAGACCTCAGAGACTTCTAACCAAGAAAACACAGGATCTTCAGCACGTCATACATTGACAGACTGAAGTCACTGTCATTGTACTCAGTAGCATGCAGACTACTTACAGGAGACTTGTGTCTGGCCTACACAGCAATCTCAGATCCAAACCGAATGGAAATGCCACACATCCGCAAGTAAAATGGGACAAAAGTCACCCACTCCAGGGACCTCAACCTAGCTTGCAACTTAAATAGGAATTGCTGGACAGACAGGTATGTCTCTCAGAGGTTGCAACTCCTTTGGAATAGGCTAGCAGTTCAGATCAAACAAAGCCCCTATATGACCCTATTTAAGCATAGCCTGGATGACTGGATGGGAAACTGTAAATTCCTACCAGAGATTTCACCTATGATCCTCCTAGATATGCGCATTCATTGCTAACTAAGATCTTGAGCTTAGGCAAGATCCTTTACATTGGGATTCTCCAGTATTATATTGGGTACACACAGCTAGGCTTATAAAGACCTTCTAGTCAATACCCCAATAACCACCTAAGAACCTACAGATGCCCTATAATGAAAGTCATCAAACTCAATAACCTGAATTACTCAGAAAGGCCTCCCTGTTTCTCAGTATCTTTCTGCTGAATCAGGAATCATCCTGTACACTTTGGGCTCTGAATGACCCTCTGCTTTTCAAAATCTTATACTTGGCATGCATGAATTCAATGGGCAGTGCCTAACGATGTAAATTTATCCTTAAAGTGACCATCAGCTACAGTACTATGTACAAAATGAGGTACAACACCCCATAATGAATCCAACTTCTCTGTAATAAACTTTCTGTGTCAATAAAACAATGCATGTGTCTCTCTATATTTAAGAAAACTATCAAAGATTATGTGGATACCTGTAACTTCATCAATCATACAGAAGGCTAATAAAGCATATGCTTGTTTTTCAAGCCCATGAACTTGCTGGTCTAATAACTGTGCTACATACCTCCCCACCCATATATAACCACAAACTGCCATGGCCTGTGAAACATCCCTCGGGTTCACCTGCAGCTACTGACATGCTGCTTAATGCTGCGACACAACCAGCAATGCTACTGGCACATAGTCAATGTGAGACTGCCAGACTTGTCTATCAGTATCTACCCTCGGAAGTGGATTTCACACAACCAAAAACTGTCAAGCCCACTAGCATGCCACATTTTTAAAATTAACACTGCCAAAACTATACTTAATCAACACCAAACCAGTCTGATAACCCAGCAATGTACAAAAGCACTACAATTACCTTTTTTCCTGCCAGCTTGATCCGAGGAGTAAAGGTGTTACATGACAGCTGTCTGTTTGTGGTGTAAAAACTGTGAAGGATATAAAGGCAGGTAGTTAGTTCCCAAGAAAACTGAAAAGAATGAAAATTAATCAATGCATATTCACTTATCAAACAAAAATGTCAATAATTACTTCAGGAACTCAACAATCAGCCTCAATACTTAGCTGCATCTCTCAAACAATACTCCATTACCCTGTTCCTGACCTGATCACATCTAGTGACAGTCTTTTTGTGGTGCACGTGTGATTTGCAAAAGATCAACAAAAGCATGGTTAAGGGGAGAATCAACTTTATAAGGGCAGCTGCAAAACTAAGACGTATTCAGCAGAAAATGACTTCTTCCAGCAGCATTACTGTATATTTACACATCATCCATCCAAGCTGCTGAGACTATAAAAATGCATACAACAGTAAAATAATTTTAAGGTTAATATATTTAAAGAATGTCCAAGTGGTACATAGGCATAAAGTCCTGACTATTGTCTAAGTCGCACAGTTCGATTAATGGCAAAAGCAGAGGGGATGGGCATTCCTATCCTGGACAATCCTTCAATGAGCACTTTCAGAGGCTGTAAGTCAAAAGAGAAGAGCTGGGAAGGGAGAAGGAGCCAAGCAAGCATGGATTCTTTACAAGCTTGGGGTTAAACAAGAACTCAGGGCAGTCTTTATTGCAACTCCAGTTTAATATATATTCAACTGGGGGAGACCACAGGACTAGCAAAAGATCCCAGATCCCTTCAGAATAATGGTGCTACTCCCTGCAGCTCAACTGCTCACACTCAGGAATGAGAGAAATTAAAACAGGGAAGCCAAGTACACACCTATGACTAATGACCACAAGGGTCTTTTTAAGATTAGCCATCCATCTCAAATCTCTGACAAGTTCTGGTATCCTTGATAAGTGTAAGCAGGGGCCTGGGAGATGAACCATTTACAGGTTACCCGTGTCCATTACAGACATAGGTGTCAAACCAGGTATGAATTTCCAAGTTTCCCATCCAAATGTCCAAGTTGCACTTGAATTGGGTTAGGGAGGAACTGTGTTTCACATGGATGGGGAGCCTGTTCCATAGATGGGGTAGTCTCTGGGATACATACCTGTCTCTCCAGCAGGTCCTATTTATATCGCAGGCAAGGTTTAAGTCTTTAGAACAGGTAATTCTGGTGCTGTTTGTTTTGACATTATACAGGAGCTCCAACAGACTGGAGTCTGACAATGCCTGTATGCTAGGCATAGGTCTCACTTCAACAGTCTGTAGGAGACAAAACACAAGAATAGGGCCTTGAGGCAGTCTGCACAGGACATGCTACTTATACCCTGTATTCTTTTAGTGAGGAACCCCGGTGGATGTTCCAGTTGATGGATATGCTTGGTTAGATACATACCAAAGGGGGAATTGTACTCGATAGGTCTGATAAATGCTGAATACAGTGGAATAATTACTTCCTTAGAAACAGATGCCATACCTTTGTTTATAAGTTGCACAACAGAGAATGACTTCCTCACTACTGCAGAAACATGATGTTCAAAGGCTAGATTACAGTGTGTCCCCCCAAGTCCCTGACTATTGGGTCAGCTCTTAGGAGAATGCTGTCAATATGATAGTTAAGAGGGGTGAATGACTTGCTGAAGGATACAATTATGCATTTCTTGGCATTTACATTTAGTCTGTGGCTCTCACAGAAATTATTTGTCTGTGTCAGCCCTTCCTGAAGACCATTTGTATCTGTGACTGCTCCTAATTTGCAATTATCTACAAATTTAGTCAGAGGCCCCTAACACTGGCCTTGACTTTAGAGAAGTAAATGCCAAAAAGAAGTGGTCCCAGGAATGATCCTGAGGGACTCTGCTTGTGACTGCCATTTCTGTAGAAGTGGATTCCCCAATTCTAACTTCTGGATCCTGTCTGTGAGCCTGCTGGCTACCCACTGGGTACATAAGGGCTTATACCAAATCTGTTGAGTCGGTCAACAATGTCTGAGGGGGAGTATTGTGTCAAGTGCCTTGGCCAGGTCAATGTAGACAGCATGAAACATTCTACTCTCGTCCACTGCTTTGGTGACATTTTTAAAGAAGTCCACCAGGTTAAGTAGGCATGACCTGACATGATACAACCAAAATGGATTGGGTTTAGTGCCTGGTGGTTTCCTGTGTCATTATTGATCATTTCCATAATAATGCTTTCCATAGCTTTGCATGTGAGACTAGTGAGATCTATGGGTCTGTAGATGGCTCACCATTGTGCAGACAGATGATGGTTGCTGCTCTCCATTAGTGAGGCACAAAGCCTGTTTGGAGAATAAAGTTAAACAGCAATTCCACAGGGCTTGACAGGTCATTTTTCAAGTTATTTGGAAGCCTCCCTGAGATGATGTCCAGGCTCACTGATGTAGTGTTCTTGGCCTTAGAGCACTGAAGACCTGTTCTCTAGTGATAGTAGGGGAAGTTATATATGATGGCATTTCCTGAGGGGAGGTTGAGGGGGAGAAAGAGGAGTAAAATTAGAGCTGAATTTGTCTGTCAGTAGGTTTGCTCTACCTTCTAGCTCAGTATAGGTGGCTCCATTAACAATGAACTCCACACACACTTGTGTATTGCACTTGAGACTGCAGACATAACTACATAATGCCTAGTAGCTGTCCTTGGCCTGGGAGGCCAAATTTACATCAAATCTGCCCTTAGTACACTTTATTTGATCTCTGTTTTTTTTTTAATTTGATGAGAGTGCTTTTATCCTGCTGGGTGCTGCACGCCCTAATTTTTGCCATGATTTAATTCCTTCTGTTATACAACCTATTGATATTGTGATTCTACCAGGGTGGCTTGTTTTTTGAGTTAGTTCTGTTCTTCTCCCTGGTGGGTACAACTGCCTTTATGCAGCTATTAACATGCTTGTACAGGGCTTGTGTGAACAGTTCCACGTAGGCAGCAGTGTGCTCAGTTTATGGGGGGGCTTGAAATTTTGCCAGGTTATCACTTTATAGTAGGAAGTTAGTTTTTGAACATTCCAGGGTTAGCCGGAATTCTAGGTTTTATTTTTACTTCAAAGGAAACAGTTTTACGGTCTGACCTTACCAGAGAATAAATTACACTAGGGGGTGTGCAGCAATCTCCATATTAGTGAGGACCTGATCCAGTATGTTTGCACCCCAGTCAGCATAGTCCAGGGGGTTTATGTTTACAAACTCCAGGAATCGTTGTCTATACATGTTTGCTGTCATAAACGATTCCCAGTTAATAGTGGGGTAAATTAAAGTAGCCCATGAATATGCTACTAGGTCAGATGGTGAGTGATTGCAATAACTTTAAATACATGTTATGGGTTTCCTGGATCATAGAGGGGAAACCTACAGCTTGCAAGGAAGTGGTATGGGATTTTTCCTATGGTGATTTAAACATAGAAAAGCTGAAGTGCAATGTCCTGTTTGACCAGTCTTGAGGTACATTTATTTTTTATGTTACTCGAGACACCTCCACCTTTAGTCCCCGTCTGTGTAGTAGCTGGTTTAAATGCATGGAAGGCATTATAGCCTTGAACTTCCAGTGTGCACTCCGTGGCTTTAAACTACATTCGCTGTGACTGTACAGATGTCAGCATTCTCCATGGAGAGGAGAGCTTGCAAGGAGTGGAGTTTTTTGTTTAGACTCCTAGCATTGAGCAGTAACACCTTTGCATTTTTTTGGTTTTGATTTGCTATGTTAGAAGTACTTGAAGTTTGGCATTAACTAAAAAAGGTACTATGGGGGAGTGCAATGTTTTAGCCAATATTCTAAAGTCAAGAAGGGAGAAGTGGAGACCATCCATGGCAAAGCAGCATGGTCTGTTAATCATCTCTTTCCATGCTTGCAAATACTGCAGCCCCTAGAATGACACCAGAAAGTAAGCCAATTATTAAAGTCAGTCATCTACTGTTTCTATTGCGGCATCGTCCTTGGAGAAGGTAAAATGCTGCTCAATGCTAGGCTCATACCAGCCTGAGACACATATTCCGAGAGCTCCATGATGTGTCTCTTCATATAGGCTAGGGAGGTACGTCTCAGGTCATTTACTCTCACATGGAGTATGACAGAGTCATACTGGTACTTGTTGTCCAATGACATGAGTGCGTGTGTAATGTGGTGGATCCTACTCCCTGACAGGCAACTGACCTTGACTTTCTCCTTACTCAGCCTGGTGAGAGGGACAACAGTGTCTAACAATGGAGTCTCCAATGACTAGAATTTTGGATTATGTGGCTGCTTGCCTTATGACCCTAGAAGCAGAGGCTCTATGACATATGGCTGTACATGCTGAAGTGGGTGTTGTTCTGAAAGAGTGCATTCGTGGCTGATGAGAGTATTTGTTATGTGCACTTCATCTAGGAGGTCTTTGGGACTCAGGAAGTTTACATTTAAGTACCTCAGCATGTGTGAGCCTGTGTGTCTGTTATGAACTGTATGTGATGGGCACTGACACTCTGACATTAGTGGTGCTTTTCTCCAGTGACATAGTGTAAATCCATCTCTCACATACCTTATCAATTTGCTTGAGAATTAGCTTGTTGTCAGTAAACATGAGGCAGTTTCTACATTGTCTCAGGATGCCCAACTCCACCAAGCTGGTAACGGAGATGGTAGGAAAGTTCATATCCATGGCAACAAGCCCTTTTTTATTGATTAGACAGATGAAGGTAAAATATAAATTAATGTCAGGAGTATCTGGTTTGCAATTGTGGGGGCAGTGCATGCCACTGCAAACAAGTTGCTCTATGTGAAACTAAGTATCCATAAAATTTTGGGTCTATATTACGGCATGGAAAAGTCCTTTCACCAAACGGCTTTTAAACTGAAAATGCCATTAATAGAAGTCTATTTTAAATATATATACGAACTCTGAGACTGCACTAGTGAGGAAAGGGCAAATTTTCCGATCTTAACTGTACCACGATCTCACAAAATCAACTTCTATTAATGACATTTCCGATCTAAAAGCCATTCGATGAAAGGACTTTTCGATCTAGTGTCATAGACCCAAAATTTCAACGGTGCGTCTGCATAAAAAATGTCAACTTAAGGTGCTTGTTTCTATACAGTGCAATGCCAAACGCTTGAGTGGGAAAACCCTGATGATTTATTGATGAAGTATTTAGGGAGATATTCTGAACTTAGGTTAGATGGCAGCTAATCAAGCAGTGATAGGCAAATAGAAAGACAGTTGAGTTTAAAAAACCAACAGCACTAGGGTGGGAATGTGAGGGACAATTTAATTTCTGTGTGACTCACAACAGACAAAGCTGTGGTTTCTTTTCTAGTTTAAACATGCAATTGAAAGCAGAATGGAAGTAAAACACAATATAAAGAAAATTAATCACAACATACAAAACAGAAGAAAACAGTGAAACTATATAAAATACAAGAAAGCAAAAAATAAACAAACTCTTCCCTCACAGCAATCTATGACAGAGACGGAGTGAGCTTTTCCAGTAAAGTCTATTGGGGTTGTACAGGTCAATAGAGCAAGGCAAATAAAAAAAAATCTTCATACAAACATAACACACTTAGGAGCCCTCCCTATAAGCGTATGCGCCAGTTACAGGAATTCAACAATATAAAACAAATCAATGCTGCTCACTGTAACAAAGGCAGATGGTGGCAGTAGAGAAGATAAGCCGTTAAACAAATAAACACAATTCCTTATCTGACAGCACCTCAACCAGCAGGCTTTTATTTTTGTTTGAAAAGACCACATATCTAGACAGCAATCCTTCAGCGAGTGTCAGAATGAAAGAGACAATGGGTCCGCCCCTTCCAGACAGGCAGTCAGTCATCAACAAATGAGTCCTCCATGGTTCTCAGCTTTTACCATCTTCTTCTTCTACAAACACAGCATGACATTTTGGGGTAGGAGATGAGGGCACAGGCCAGTTCATAGAAAAAGGGGATGTCAAATTATCATCAGTCTCAGAGATAATGGTTTGTCAGTCAAGACAAAAAGAAAGCACCCTCTCTCCAGCTCTGTAGTGAGTGTGTCTAGAAACAATTCTGGAATACAGCTTATGAAAGTGTGTCCTATGTAACAGATGTTAGTGTACAGATGCTCAAAGGTTGAACCTGCCGAACATGGCATGGAGACAAAAGTAGGTCAAGCACTGGCATCAAGCTATGATTGTGTATCGGACCATAAGTGAAAACACCAATTTTTGAGGAACTACACACAAAGCAACTCAAACAAACCAACTAACGTTGAAGATTTTCAGACAGTAGTGACTTAGCTTCCCAGGCCTAAGGACTAAGAAATCTCAGCTGTTAGCTCACAAAGTAACACAGCCAACTGTAACACACACACACACACACACACACACACACACACGTCAAACTCCATACCATTAAGACCCACGGAAAATGCATCTACACATAGTAATGTTTTAGTAAGAGGTTACTCTACTGTCAGGCACACAGGCACCACCCTTCATCAGGCTGGATAAGAACAAGGTTACTAGCGCTCCTTCAGAAGTCAGGATATGGGATGTAACAAGAACGTTTAGAACCCTCCATCATGACAAATACGATTATGACCTAATAGTAGCCCACATGGGTGTGTACAACCTTAGATATCCTACCTAGTGGGGCATGCAGAAACATATGACTGACAACTGGCTTTAATAATTGGATATATGTAACTGGTGTCACTGTAAGGGGACCCACTTTGTGTCAGCTAGGGACTAGAAGGCTGGCAAGCATTCCTGCTTTGCCAGAGATGGTCTGCACCTCCCTTATCAAGGATTTCACATTCTGACTACAGCTTTTACTGCAACATAATGTCTTTTTAGGCATCTGATAGATATTCCAGTCTAGTAAATTCTAACTTCTAACCTGGAACACATTAGGTATCTGACAGATATTCCAGCAGAGTAGATTCTAACCTGGAACACATTAAAGTAGCTCAACTCAATGTCAGGAGTCTAAACAAAAAAAGCCCAAATGTAAATTTGTCTAGCAATTTGAACACTTTCATATGTATGTATATATATATATATATATATATATATATATATATATATATATATATATATATATATATGCACCAAACAGTCCTTGTGGCAGAACACAGCAGACAAGAGAATCTAAAATCTTCAAAGTGTCGTTTAATAGCAAGTAGACATATAACAGAGGTAAGCGCTTTCGCAAATAACTTATTTGCTTCATCAGACCTTAAGTATACAAAACACATCACTTCCTTTTATAACCTTAAAATTCAAACTACCCAATCAGATCCCATTCAGCCACTCAAAGACATATAAACATTTAAATATATATAATATAAAAGTCTATCGGCTTTCCCCGTTTAGGGGTCGCAACAGCGGAACTCCCGTCCGCTAATGATTGGCAATGGATTTTTACAGTGCCGAGTTGCCAGCCTGACTCCCAACCTTCAAAGAAGGCACGCCCATTCACGCACGCACCTACCTGCATGTCTTTAACATCACTCGACCACGGGGAGGACATGCAGACTCCACACAGAAAGCGCTCCAGCCGAGAATCGAATGGGAGAACCTCTTGCTGTGATGCGACAACGCTAACTGCTGCACCACCACGGCCTAAATATTCATAATATAATGTAATAAATCAGAAACTAATAGTAACAATTTAAAATATAAAATGATTAAATATAAATAAAAATGAAAAAAAAAAAAAAATATATATATATATATATATATATATATATATATATATATATATATATAAACACATAGGTCTTGATACATTGGACCCTACCCAGTTCGGCTTTGTTAAGGGCAGATCATGCCTCCTAAACCTGGTGGATTTATTTGAGACAGTTACCAAGGCTATAGATGAAGGAAAGGTGGTACACACACAGCCTACCTAGACCTCGCAAAGGCCTTCAACATCATTCCCCATTCTGGTATTATAGACAAGCTCACCAGCCTGAACATAAACCCCTACGTCACAAGATGGGTTGCCAACTGGCTCACGGACAGAACCCACATGGTGAGAGTTGCGGAAGCTAGGTCCGACTCTAAACCGGTTACAAGTGGCGTTCCCCAGGGCTCAGTCCTAGGACTGCCTATGCCAAAAAGTGCATAGTCATCCCCTATGGAAAAAACAAAGTACCCACAAACTACCACAAAGGTGGTAGTCCCCTAAATACGGAAGACGTAATAAAGGATCTGAGGACCCAAGTAGATAGTAATCTCACCTTTGATAATCACATTGCCAAAGTGGCTAGAAAATCCTTCTACGTGGCCCACCTAATCACAAAAGGGTTTGCATCCAGATCAAAAGAGGTCATTGTGCCCCTCTACTCATCAGACCCATCATAGAGTACAACGCCCCATTTGGGATGTACCTTACAAGATACCTGCAATAGCTGGAAAGACCACAGAAGTACCTCACCAAGAGGATCACTGGCCTCAAACAGAAGCCCTATGCAGCTTGACTGAAGAAACTCCGGCTGTACTCGGTTGCATACCGCCTACTCAGAGGTGATCTCTGCCTGACATACAAGGCTATGTCCAACCCAGAATTGATGGACATGCTCCACCTAAAGAAAACCTTATCCCCTCGAGCCACACACTCTAGGGATCTAAACCTCACAACAACAATCAATAGGACGTGCTGGAGGGATAGATTCCTGTCCCAGAGACTTCCCATGCTCTGGAACAAGATTCCAATCTTCATTAGGCAGAGCTCCTCGCTAACACTCTTCAAAAGAAACCTTGACGAGTGGATGGGAAACAGAAAGGTTACCCCGGGGATCACTTCAGTGGCTCTGTTGGACAGAGGCACAGGGAACTAATCTAAGGGGGTGGCGAAAGCCAACATATTCTGGCTAGGCTTATAAATGCCTTCGGGCAGATAGCCTAGTACCTACCTATGAGCCTATATAAACAAACATATAAAAATGTAAACACTATTTTCTCAGCTTCCTATCCCTCAGCTTAGTTGTGATGGCTACATGGTCATTTAGATCTTTGCTCAGATGTGCCCAGAGGTTAATAATCCATCTAAGCTCTTTTTCTTTAGTAGCATTTGAAATATTCCCCAGTCTGATGTTACTAGTTACCAATTCTAGCACACTAAATTTAAACTCATGTGTATGGCCTAGTTCTAGAATATGCTTCGCTACAACACTATAAGTATCTCCTCTCTTCAAACAATACATATGGTCTCTAATTCATTCCTTAAGCCGTCTATTGGTTTTCCCAATACAGAATGACTCACATTCTATACATCGGGCCAAATAAGACTAAATTCTTACTATTACAGTTATCAATGACTCGCAAGGTGTATTCAACACCTGTGTCAGGATGTTTACAATCCATCCCTTCATATATATATATATATATATATATATATATATATATATATATATATATATATATATCCATATATATATATACATATACTCACAAAAATTACACTGACCACACCTAATAGTCAGACAGACAATGCAGCACTACAAGCAGACCCTGAACAGGAACTTCAGCAAATGATGGGAGACTTGAGTGCAAAATTGAAGGCACATGGGATGAAACTAACTACAGACAAGACAGTTGTCATGGTAAATGGGGGAAATCAGAAGAAGCTGAAAACTTAGATTCAGGGAAAAATAATGGAGCAAGCTAAAAACTTCAGAAGCATCTAGAATGGAGTTTGAGGAGAAGAGAAGTCTGAATGAGGCCGTTAAAGTTAAAATCAGATGAGCTGCAGTCAACTGTCAGTGATGGTGTGTGACAGAGGAATGTTAAAGAAGGTGAAAAGTAAGGTGTACAAACCAGTGGTGTGACCAAACTGCTGTATGGTACAGAAATCTGGGCAGTCAAGGCAGAACAGTTGAGGAGGCTTGAGGTGATGAAGATAAAGTGTCTGAGATGGGTGGTAGGATGCACACTGTGGGAGAGATGAAGAAATGAAGAAATCACATTACAACTCAAAGTATTCGTAATGGCAGAAAAGGTCAAGGAAGAAGAGATTACAGCAGTTCAGTCTCATGTGCACGAAGACAGAAGACAATCTTGTACAGATGATTTGGGAAATAAAAGAAGGGAAGAGGAAACAAAGATGTCCAATCAAAAGATGAATGGACTGCAAGAGAAAAAAACCTGAGAAAGTCAGGCATGATGGTCAGGGAGGGTAGCAGAGTGACACTGACTCAAGAGACGTGGCAAAGGTGGATGCAACATCTGGCCACATACAGAAAAATGGGGAAAATGTGTTTGATGATGGTACTGCAAGAATTAACATATCTGGGCATCAACACATCAACTGTTACAGCAACACAACTATACTATGTTCACTGTACAGCTGACTGCTGCAGTAATACCTCTTGGAAAGACTGCTAAAGCTTACACATCAGGGGGCCACTGGCCATCAGGAAGAGTACACTGCAGGTGTCCCTGTAGAATGGTCATAGCAAGTGCTGCCCTACTATGTCTAGATTATATTGTAGGCAGAAAGGAGAACATATGAATGTATGACCAGGCAGAACATTTCCAGGACAAAGCGGGTACTGACCCTCCCCACCAAGGAAGGCAGTGGTGGTTGCAGTGGCCCTAATGCAATGGACCACAATACACACAGGCACATGTTTTACCATGAAAGGAGTAACAGGATACAGTACAGTGCACTGGTCACTCAGATGTGGCTTATATGTCAGCAAACTTCCTTTCAGTGCCCTTTGCAAGTTAAATGAACTGCTCAAAGTTTATTTTTTGTCCTGTCCCAGTAAATTCTTAATTGCTTATGCACAGCCAAAGAGTATAAAATTCTTTTCCCTGTTTTATTGGGGTGATGGAAAAAATACAGGAAGGTGAACTTGGAAAAAAAATCACATGAAACTGAACAGCCTGATTTACAGTGAGTTTTATCACTGTTAGGAATGAAAGCAGGGTTAGTTCTTCGGCTGAAGCTATTTTTGTTGAAGGTGGGAAATAACACTTTACACATTGAGGGCCTGCAACCTGGAAATCCTACTAGAGGTAATTGCCACCAGTGGGTCAGGTTTCCATTTTGATTTGGGGATGAGGGTGAGCACAGACAGGTGTTTCATAGCATAGTAATGTTAACTTCTCTACAACACAGGTGACGTCCCATGGTGGATTAAGTTCCTTCTTAGCGGCCCTTTAAGGCAAGGTCCTCTTGAGGAACAGACTAGGGGATCCCAAGGCAGCCTAGCTGAAATAGCTGAAACAAATAACTTCACTGAGGCATACAACAGCACTGTTCTGTAATGGTTCCACAGTTAAGTTAGGATAAAGGACACAAAAGCTGTAAGCTTGGCCCTGAATTCTCATCCTTTTGCACAAAGGGGAGAAGCTTTCGGTTTAGCTAGGTATGATTTTATTCTATTGGGATTCAAAGCCTGCCTCAGAATGCAGAGTTCATCCTCTGAAAACATGTACTTAAAAGGAATGAGGGTTAGACCATCCACACTGTTAGTCTTAACGTTTTCAGGACAGAGTGTATGAGTAACCCCTTGTTTCATGTCAACAGGTCTATAGGCTGGGATAATATTACAGGTTCTGGCCTTACTTGACAAAACAGAAGACGGAACCAATGTTGGCTGGGCCAAAAGGGGGGCTATGATTACTATATCAAGCTGTTCTCCTTTATCTTGTGTATTATCCTGGGGAATTAAGGGTATTAGCGAAAATGTGGGGAGAAACAAACATGCCCATCTTATGGATATAATCCTGGGGATTAAGGGTGTTGGAGAAAATGTGAGGAAAAACAAACATAGGTTCACAGGTGTGTACTAGGCTAATGGCCCTGGAGCCATTACAAACTTAGCCCATAGGATTACCCTGGCATTGTGCCACCCGACCTTAGTTCCTAGTGCCTCTGTCAAACAGAGCCACTGGAGTGATCCCTGGGGTGAATTTTCTATTTCCCATCCACTCATCAAGATTTCTCTTGAACAAGGCCAGTGAGGCGCTCAAATTGATATGTATGGGAAGTCTATTCCATAGCATTGGCAGTCTCTGAATTATGAACTGGTCCCTCCAGCTTGTTCTGTTGATTGTGGTAATGAGGTTGAGGTCTCTGGAGTGTGTGGTGTGGAGGGATTGAGATTTCTTTAGATGTAGCATTTCTAATAGAGCTGGGTCAGACATGGCTTTGTAAGCCAAGCAGAGATCACCTCTAAGTAGACAATATGAGATAGAGAATAGTTGGAGTTTTTTTGAGTCTGTCCATATAGGACAAGTGTTTAAGGCCTAAGGTCCTCTTTGTGAGGTATTTCTGTGGCCTCTCCAGTTGTTGTAGGTGTCTAGTGAGGTATATGCCAAATGGGGCATTGTACTCGATGACTGGCCTCATTTTTTTTTTAGCCAAATAGGAAAAAACTTATCTAATTCTCTTTCTAGGTACAAGTGGATATTTAAAGTACTGTATAACTCCTGATAAAAGGCTCATGCCAGGTCAAAAGCATGAGTAACTGTATACCCTATGATGGTCCAATAGAATGTATAACATCATATCAGCATTCCAGTGTCTTTGTGTAATCCTAGGAACTGAATATTCCTGGTTCCTACTCAGAAATGTACGAAGCTCTTAGATTCGATTACAATCCTGATGTGCAGGTATACATTCTGGTGGTCCAAACAGCATATCCAGTTTATTCAGACAGGGCAGTAGCATGGACTGCACTGTAACTATGCACAAGGGCAACTTGGGAATGTGCTGATTTAATATGAAGAATGGCCTGAGGATCGTTATCTTTTACTGGCATAAAAAGAACTTTGTGTAAATACCTGGTATGGTCAGGCAAAACTTTTTGCATGGCTTTTTTAATGACCAGACTTTGGGCTTTCTGATGACAGGACATCTGGAAGAAGGAGAGGCTGCACCTCAGGGATGGCAAAGACAATGAACCAGCTTCGGAATACTATTTCCCTGAGTGACCCATCATGTGTTACATAGGGCCTTCCACGTGGATAGTTGTAGAGACAGACGACTCTTTACTGTGTCCCAAGGGAAGGAGTAAGGCAAGGCCTAAGGGGGTACTGTCATCCTGAAAAAGGAATGAGCTACCCCAGGGAGCTCAGCCATTCTGAGGGTTGTTGGATCCCCTATGACCTTTGACAAAACCTCAAAGGTTATTCTTTTAGAAGTTTTGACACCACAGCGAAAGCAAGCTGTACTAATTCTCAGAGCACACGCGCTTAGGAGCCTAGAACTTCACCCCCACCCGCGAACAGGCTATTATCACTGCTCTCTTGCTTCTCTAGCTCAACTTCTACAGTTGATCCAATCAAGCTGGACTTAGAATTTTCAGCATATTCCACAAAATCAGACATGGTTCATAGGTTCATACTAGGCTATCTGCCCGAGGGCATTTACAAGCCTAGCCCATAGTTTTGTGGCTTACGCCACCCCTTTAGTATGGGGAACTATACCCATTATTTTGCTGTGCCTCTGTCGAGCAGTGACACTGAGGTAATCCCTGGGGTATATCTGCTATCTCCCATCCATTGGTCAAGATTTCTCTTGAACAAGGCCAGCGAGGTGCTCTGCCTCACATATACCGGGATTTTATTCCACAGCATAGGGAGTCTTTGGGTGATGAATCTATCCCTCCAGCACGTCCTATTAATAGCCGTGTCGAGGTTTAAGTCTCCCTCCCTTGTGGCTCTGACGGATCTAGATTTTTTGAGGTGAAGCATATTCATCAAATCTGGGTTTGACATGGCCTTGTATGTTAGGCAAAGGACACCTCTGAGCAAGCGGTAAGCGACTGACTAGAGCTGGAGTTCTTTCAGTCGGGCAGCATAGGACAGATGTTTGAGACCCTTTATCCTTTTGGTGAGGAACTTTTGTGGCCTCTCCAGCTGCTGCAAGTGTCGGGTCAGATACATTCCGAATGGGGCATTGTACTCAATCATTGGTCTGATGAGTGATGAGTATAGGGAGACTATGACCTCCCTTGATCTAG
The DNA here is from genome assembly GCF_019279795.1 of Protopterus annectens. Classification (NCBI taxonomy): domain Eukaryota; kingdom Metazoa; phylum Chordata; order Ceratodontiformes; family Protopteridae; genus Protopterus; species Protopterus annectens. The sequence continues at coordinate 904,338,828 of NC_056733.1, forward strand.
ATGAGAATCCCTTCATGATAAGGTGGGCAATGTAGAAGGTCTTCCTAACTACTTTAGCTACATGGGTGTCAAATGACAGACTACTATCAACCTGGGTCCCCAGGTCCCTGATAACTTCTTCTGTGCTCAGTGGATTGCCACCTATTTGGTAGCTAGGGTGACGAACAGCCAGTCTCACGCCTGATGCCCTGGCAGACACTAACAGTGGTGACAGCCTGATTAACCACCAAAACAAGGGTTGACACCAAGGACAGTAATTTAAAGTTCTGAGCCTTGCAATCCTCCCACAGTGACAGCAGATTCAACAACTAAAATCTTCTGGAACCTCACCGTGTGTACTATATAATGTAATGCCTGGACCCTCACCATGTGTACCATATAATGAAATGCCTGGAACCTCACCATGTGCACCATATAATGTAATGCTTGGAATCTCACCATGTGTACTATATAATGTAATGCCTGAAACCTCACCATGTGTACTATATAATGTAATGCCTAGACCCTCACCATGTGTACTATACAATGTAATGCCTGGAACCTCACCATATGCACCATATAATGTAATGCCTGGAACCTCACCATGTGTACCATATAATGTAATGCCTGGAATCTCACCATGTGTACTATATAATGTAATGCCTGGAACCTCACCATGTGTACTATATAATGTAATGCCTGGAACCTCACCATGTGTACTATACAATGTAATGCCTGGAACTTCACCATGTGTACTATACAGTGTAATGCCTGGAACCTCACCATATGTACCATATAATGTAATACCTGGAACCTCACCATGTGTACTTTACAGTGTAATGCCTGGACCCTCACCATGTGTACTATACAATGTAATGCCTGGAACCTCACCATATGTAGCATATAATGTAATGCCTGGAACCTCACCATGTGTACCATATAATGTAATGCTTGGAATCTCACCATGTGTACTATATAATGTAATGCCTGGAACCTCACCATTTGTACTATACAATGTAATGACGGGAACCTCAACATGTGTACTATACAGTGTAATGCCTGGACCCTCACCATGTGTACTATACAATGTAATGCCTGGAACCTCACCATATGTAGCATATAATGTAATGCCTGGAACCTCACCATGTGTACCATATAATGTAATGCCTGGAACCTCAACATGTGTACTATATAATGTAATGCCTGGAACCTCATCATGTGTACTATGCAATGTAATGCCTGGAACTTCACCGTGTGTACTATACAGTGTAATGCCTGGAACCTCACCATGTGTACCATACAATGTAATGCCTGGACCTTCATCATGTGTACTATACAATGTAATGCCTGGAACCTCACCATATGTACCATATAATGTAATGCCTGGAACCTCACCATGTGTACCATATAATGTAATGCTTGGAATCTCACCATGTGTACTATATAATGTAATGCCTGGAATCTCACCATGTGTACTATATAATGTAATGCCTGGAACCTCACCATGTGTACTATATAATGTAATGCCTGGAACCTCACCATGTGTGCCATATAATGTAATGCCTGGAATCTCACCATGTGTACCAGATAATGCAATGCCTGGAACCTCACCATGTGTACTATATAATGTAATGCCTGGAATCTCACCATGCGTACCATATAATGTAATGCCTGTAACCTCACCATGTGTACCATATAATGTAATGCCTGGAACCTCACCATTTGTACCATATAATGTAATGCCTGGAATCTCACCATGTGTACTATATAATGTAATGCCTGGAATCTCACCATGTGTACCATATAATGTAATGCCTGTAACCTCACCATGTGTACCATATAATGCAATGCCTGGAACCTCACCATTTGTACCATATAATGTAATGCCTGGAATCTCACCATGTGTACTATATAATGTAATGTCCTCAGGAAGAATGTGAAGGGCAAAAACACTAACTTCCTTAGTCTGTCCATCACTACAGACTTTTTACTGGGTGGATGGACTATCTTGACATGAGGTCCAGGGATCTTCTTGAGAGTGACAGACAATTACGGAGTTCTCCAAAGGGTTCTGTGACAATGTAGGACAGTGCTTTACAGAACACAGGATCTTGTATGGTCTCTAAGTCTGATGTCATCTTGTCAGGATTCTTCCATGTGTTTTGTGTAACTAGCTAAACCATTTTGACAGCCTAAAGAACTACCTAAGAGGATGAACTGGAGGAAGTGATGGCCTCAGCAAAGATGCATTCTGACAAAGACGAGGTGTTTTGAGACAATTTCACTTTGATCCTCATGGGTTCCAATGCCGTTCTGAACTTGGGGTCACCTGGTGAAAGGGCTGGATCAGCTTCCTGATCATCAATATTCAGTATGAGAGAGTCATACCGAACATTGATGAGTATGACAGCCATCTGGCGAGTCTACATTCATCTTCTTACAAATGGTTTAGACCTCATACTTTGGAGAAGGAAGGACATAATCAATACATCCTAACAAGATCCAACCCCAGGTTTGTCATCTCATGTTGGAAGGTCTGGATGCTGGTAGCAGCAGCAGTCAAAAAAGGATCCCTGTGGCACAGTCTGAATTGCCAAGGGGGAGAGGCTCATCGCAAGGAAGCCTGCATAGTTGGCATCAACCCAAAGTGTGAAGCTGAGGCTAGCATCTCCAAGGGACTGACATCAGACACTGACAACCCCAAAACTAAAGCTAAGATGGTCGACCCCAACCCCAGGTGGGGAGTCCACTTCTACAGAGAGGCCAGCCACCAGCAGAGTTCCTTAGGGATCCATCCTGCGACCACTACTTTCTGATATCTATCTGAAGTCAAGCCCAATGTCAATGGCCTCTGCCTGACTAAATTTGCAAAAGATTGCAAATTAGGAGCAGTCATAGTATTCCCCCCACTGACACTAATGTTCCCCAAGAAAGGCCAACAGACAAATAACTGGTGTCAGAGCCGTGGCCTACACGTAAATGCCAAGAAATGCTTAATAGTATCTTTCAGGAAGTCAGCCGCCCTTAGTAACTATCGAATTGACAACATGCCCCTAAGGGTTGACCTAGTAGTCAGGGACTTGGGAAGACACACAAAGACAGTAATTTAGTCTTTGACCATCACATGTCAATGGCACTGAAGAAATCATTCTATACTGTGCAGCTTATAAACAAAGATATGGCATCTTGGTCCAAGGAGGTCATTATTCCACTGTATTCGGCACTCATCATCCTGGCTTTGAGAACAATACTCCACTTGGTATGTACCTAACTAAGCATGTCTACCACCTGGAACATCCACAGAGGTTCATCATTAAAGGAATACAGGGTGTAAATAACATGCCCTATGAAGACATCCTCAAATCCCTGCCATTGTACTAGTCTCCTACAGGCTGCTGATGGGAAATCTATGCCCAGCATAAAAAGCATGATTGGACCCCTCTCTGATTGACCTCCTGCATATTTGCAAAACAAATGGAATCACAATTACTGTGCTAAAGACTTAGACCTTGCCTATGATATAAACAGACCTGCTGGAGAGACAGGTATGTATCCCAAAGACTACCCCCATCCATGTGAAGCAGAATTCCTTCCTAACCAATTCAAATGGAACTTGGACAACTGGATATGGAACAGGAAATTCACCCCCCGGTTTGGCGCCTATGTGTCTAATGGACACAAGTAGCCTGGAAATGGCTCATCTCATACGCCCCTGTTTCTAAATGTTTAATCTTCCAAGCCCCTGCTTATATTGACAAGGGAACTTGTTAGAGAATTGAAATGCATTGCAAGGCTTAAAAAGGCCCCAATGGCTGTTAGTCTAGTACACACCTATAAGGAGTTTAATGCACTGATACAACCCTTAAGGTCAAAGCAACAATCAAAAGCCCAGTCGACATCTGTAGCCTTGATGACCACTGAAATCTTGACTCTTCACATCCACAGAGGGCAGAACTCAGGATGACCCCAGGGGACTAATCTCTGATGTTAAGGTGTGCACCGGCACAAAAAAAAAATACAAGTTCAAAAGCATTAGTACCAGAAGTAACATTAAAATAGAGCGATCAAAGTTGAGGGTACAGTCCCAGACGAGGCAGCCAATGCTGCAAGAGGTCCACTAATGGAAACAAAGAAACCGGGGCTCAAACCAACCTCATGAAGAACCGTTAGGACCAAGTCAGAAATGATAGCGGGAACTGGGGATCAAACCAACCTCATGAAGAACAGTTAGGATGCAAGTCAGAAACGACAGCGGGGGAAGATACCTGGGATGGCATCTGCTGTACACTGAAAACCACTGGCCATACTTTTTTGTCCAACAGACCTGCAAGATTCAAAAGAGATCCAGGAGGTGGGGTTGGGGGATACAAAGCTTAGGCTCAGATAAAAGTGATGAAAAACTACCACAACAGGCAAAATAGGGGTTTCTTAAAGTAGGACTATACCTTCAACAAATTTCAATTTTGCAGAATCAGGTTCTGCAAGTACAATATTCTTAACAGAAGCAGGTTTATTCATAAAAGAGCATCCGTAGACCAACTTTTCAGCAAGAGAGAGAGAGAATACTTCTCTACTTCTAGCTTCCTCTTCAACTTATTAAGAGAACAAGCCTTAGAAGCAGGAAAAAATTAGACAAACATTCAGGAGAGGTAGACAGTAGTTTCTCCAATTCTAATTATTTTCTTTCTTTCTTTTAAGGCAGAGGGCATAAAGGCATCCCAAATGTGGCACGCCTCAGAAAAAAATGAGCTTTCTAACCATTTAACAGAATGTGTTTATGGGGGGGGGGGTTAACCTCATATGTGCATTATTTGAAAGACTGAGGGTCCTGCTTTTTACAATAAGAACCATCATGACCAGTAACATAAAATGAAGCCAATAGAGGGAGCTTGACTAAACCATCTGGAACATAGAGTGAGTAATAAAAGGGGCACACAGATCTGAATTAAATTCAGAGGTCAAAGGTGAATCAAACCTGGCAAATATTGAGGTGAAGAATTCAAACAGTACAGAGACGATTATCAGAATTACTTCGGACCTAGACTAGGTCGGATAATCAAACATATAACTGCACTGGATTAAAAAACTGCAAAAATCGTGTTTTTTTCTACACGCAGGAATATACTTTTCAACCATTCAGTGATTCCAGTGGACAATAAAGAATATTTTTATTTACACATGAGCTGGTTACAAGCTCAAAAAACATGCTTAAGTGAACACATATAATGTTTACATATTTAGACTTTGTGATTTTTGCTACCAAAAAACTTTGGAAGGCTGGTGGGCCCTTGGATACAAAGTTGGGAAAGCTGTAGTTGCTGGCCATAGTCCTTCCATTCTTATATTTCCTAGTGATAATGATGACACTCCCAACATCAGGCAACAAGTTCAATGGCCCCATGAGAGGTGCTGTATAAATAAACACATTTCCCAAATCTGTATATTGCCCTAAACTCCCTCTCTGATGGGTTAACTACTGGGCTTTAAAGAGTAGGAACCTTTCCCAGGGATGCTGGAAAATGTTGCATCTGGCTTGAGACTCTGCCCCAAACAGACCTTTACCAGGGAAGCAAAAAAACCTTGTCAACTTCCTTTGGTATGTAGGTTATCTATCATGTCCATGTTTCTCATACAATTCTATTTACATCCTTTAAGATATCCAACAAGAGTGGGACCACCCAGGAAGACGGTGAGGTGAAAGAGCAAGCCTGGTATAATCCTCTCTGCGAAGAGACATTATGATCTGAAGGCCAGAGCACCATTCTACTGTACAAGTTGTAAATACACCCCAACTCTGTTTTTTGCTGTGGGGGGAAGAAGGACAGCTGACCCCTTTTCCCTCATGTAGATCTCCTACTGATTCCAAAAGTAATCGTAAATGCTAGGCTTTCACCTTAACTTGTCTTAGGCTTTGGGGGGGGGGGTAAGAATCAGAAGGCAGTAAAATTCTATTTTAATAGAGGACAGCAGAACATAGAATCTATGCGAAGTCCTAGATAAGGGAAGGGATAATGACTGGGTCTGTCATTGTAGAGACTTTTGGGCTGCAACATCTAACAAGTTTAAAATGCCCAAGTGGGAGGACATGAGAGATATTGATACTAGAAAAAGTGGCGTCACATTTTGTTAAACAGAAAGGGGCCCAGGTGCCCAACCCCAGAAATTCCGCTGTCAGTGCTGATGTCAGAATATCGGATACCAGGGCAAGTGATGTTAAAAAGACCAGCAATGAGAACATTATCACCCAAATAATCAATGCTGCTGGCATTCCATGCTTAACTGTGACTTATTTATGGCAGACGATCTAACTTCAATTTTTTTTTATTAAAAAGTAAGAATGGAGCATTTCAGAAAATTCACTTTTCTACAAGATAGAGTAGTCTCAGAGACAATTTAATAAAGTAATCATGGATCTGGAAGTGGAGGAAAGCAAAGTCCCATCTTGCAAAATGATTTTTCAGCGAAGAGCAACTTTCAACAGCTGCTATATCACAGCCAGTTCAATATATACAGATGTCACTTCTGAATGTCGATCACTAATTGTATCAAAGTTTAGACATGGAGCCATGCAGGTGCCAGTCCAGCCAATGTATGAAAACTACAGCATCAGAAAAGACAGCACCAGAGGATATGATTATGGTACTGATGTTAGACCCACCTGTGCCAGAAACTGCAGGACCACAGGTGGACAAAATAAAACTGAAGCAGGCGACCACTCCACAAGCACCAAAGACATCCACAGAACAGAACAGGCAGAAAGAAAAAGTACAGTTGTGTACACTTACCATAAATGTAGATGTTAGAGTGTCTTCACTATTGCAGTCATCACATTTGGGATATCTTAGCCAGGGTATCTCCTCAGCTGGCCCGAATACCAGAGTATTTCTGCGTCGGTTGCTGTCGCTTGAAGACTGACGTCAGGTTGTCAGTGGTATAAAGCAAGGCAGCCAACGCCATTACATCAGTTTTTCTTGCACTAACCTGTCAAGGAGCCCCCAAAGTAGGAGGGCAGGTTCTGGTGGAAGAACCCCACCAGTGGAAAATAACTACCAATATGTCTCTTGTAAGGAAAGAGAAGAAAAAAGGGGGATGGAGGGAGGGTAACCTGGACTGCAACAGTGAAGACACTCGAACATCTACATTTATGGTAAGTGTACACAACTGTACTATGTTCTTCATGTTTCATTGTTGCAGTCATCACATTTGGGTTGATTCCCAAAGCTGATGAAAAGGGTGGAGGCAGTCAAGTAAGCGAGGGGCTGGCTAGGATGCCCTGCAAGACTGCAGAGGCAAACCCTGCCCTGGATTTGGAGAAGAGAGGCAGGTGCTAATGCTTGGTTAATGTGAAACAGATGTCCAGGTAGCAGCCTCCAGGATCTCCCTGGTGGGGACCCCTCTGAGGAAAGCTGCAGAAGTGGAGGCTGCTCTGGTTGAGTGTGTCCTGACCCCCTTGGGGGAGGCTTGTCATGCTGTTTGTAGCAGAAATGTATGCAGTGTGCTATCCATTTGGAAATGGCTTTGCCTTCTGCCCCTGTAGGTTCATAGGTTGGTACTAGGCTATCAGCCCTAGGGCCTATACAAGCCTAGCCATAACAATTCCCTGGCTATTTCTTCCCACACTATTTACTTTCCTGTACCCATAGCAAAACTAACCAGCAATTGATCAGACTTCTGAAGGGTTTAGTCCTGTCCAGATAGTATCTGAGCTGTCTGTGCACGTCCAGAAAATGCAGAATCCTTTACCCCTTGTTTTGGGGGTTAGGAAAGAAGGTGGGCAAATGAATGGATTGGTTGAGATCCACACTGGACTCTATCTTTTGCATGAAGGATGGATTAGTTCTGAGGGATACCCTGTCTGCATGGAAAATGATGAAGGGTTCCACAGCCACGAGTGCTTGCAGCTCAGACTATTCTGGCTTAAGCGATGGCCAGAAGGAAGGCTGTCTTCTAGGAGAGGAATTTTAGCTCTGCGAAGCAACTGGTTCAAAAGGATGCAGGGTGAGCATTTATAAGACAAAGTTAAGGTCCCTAGCTGGTGTTGGTGCCCTTCTGAGGTCCCTCAAGTTGCTAGCCCCTCTGAAGAACTGTTTAATCAGAGGGTGTGAGAAAAGAGGCTGCTCAATGGGAAATGAGCAGAAATAGCAGAGGCATGAATTTTTATAGAGGAGAAAGAGAGACCACTGTGTAGTAGGTCAGCTAAGTAATCCAGGATGAGAGGGATGGAGGGCTGTGCTGTATTGGCCCCCTTCGCCTGGATTCAGGTGCAGAACCTTTTCCATTTATCTGCATAAGACTTTCTGGTGCTAGGGCGTCTGTTCTCTTGGATAACCTCCAGAACCTGTTTACTGAGGACGGCAGATTGGTCCGGGGTTAGGGAATAAGCCAAGCTGCCAAACTGAGTGTCTGCAATTGGGGGTGCATGAATTATTCTTCACTCTGGGTTAGGAGGTTTGGAATCTGAGGAGGATGCCGTGGAGGCAGTGGGGACAGGCTGCGCAGCAATGGGTACCAGTGCTGTCTGGGCCAGTCTGGAGCTATGAGAATGGTCCTTGGTTTTTCCTCCCTTATTTTGAACAGTACCCTGGGGATGAGAGGTAGGGGAGGAAAGGCATAGACGGAGAGGTTTGCCCAGGGGAATGACAGGGCATCTACTTTCCAAGCCATGCAGTGATTCTCCCTGGTGCAGAATTTGCTGAGCTGGTGGTTGGTCTGGGAGGTAAAGAGGTTGACCTTTGGGGTTCCCCATTTCTGAGTTATTAGGAAGAAGATACTTCTGTTTAGCTGCCACTTGTGTGGGTCCAAAAGCTTTCTATTTAATTTGTCTGCTAGGGATTTGAGAGAGCCTGGTAGGTATTGTGCTAACAGGTGCAGTTGCATGGAAGAGGCTGTGAGCTAAAGGGTCATGGCCAGCCTGCACAGAGGGTAGGAGTGAGTCCCTCCCTGCTTGTTGATGTACCACATCACAGTGGTGTTGTCTGTTTTGATCAGGAGAACTCCTGGAGAGAGATGGGGTTTGAAAGTTATCAAGGCCTGCTGCACAGCCATCATCTCTTTTTGATTGATGTGCAGGGGGATTTGCTGTGGGCTCCATTGGCCCTGTATGCACCTGCCATCCAGGTGTGCACCCCAAGCATAGTCTGATGCATCTGTGGTGTGGGTCTGGGCAGTGGGGTGTGGACAGAAAGGCAGTCCCTTGTTGTGGGAGCAGGCTGTCGCCCACCAAAGAAATTCCTTCCTCAGGCAAGGAATAATAAGTAGAAAAGTTTACAGGTCTTGAGAGTGTTGACACCAAAAGCTCTTTAGGTACCACTGAGGTTTCCTCATATGCAGTCTGGCATGTGGAATGAGGAGTATGCAAGATGCCATGAACCCCAGGGCTTGCAGGATTTTCCTTGCAGAAAGCTGGGGCCTGGTGGCCAGTTGAGAGAAGTAAGCGGACAGGAAAAATGTGTTTCTCTGGTATAAGGCATGCCATCTGGGATGCTGTGTCCAGACTTGTTCCCAGGAAGATTATCCTTTGGGTGGGTATCTGTTTGGATTTCTTTTCGTCGACTGTGTAGCCTAGGGAGGTTAGTAGGTTCTTTAAAAAGGCCAGGTCTTTGAGCAGCTTTCCCTGGCTGTCTGCCTGAATAAGGAAGTCATCTAAGTAGGGGTAAATTTGAATGTTTCTTTGTCTGCAAAAGGCAATGGCCGGAGCCAGGCATTTTGTGAAAACTTTGGGAGCAGTAGATACGCCAAAGGGAAGCGCAGAGAACTGAAAGTGTTGAGATCCTGCTCTGAAGCAGAGATACTTTCTTCAGGACTCTCTGATGGGAATGTAGAGGTAGGCCTCTTTTAGGTCCAGGGTAGCTAGCCAAGCGTCCTTGGAAAGCATGGGTAGCAGCTGCTGGAGGATAAGCATTTTGAATTTTGGGATCACCAGGCAGGTGTTTAGAATGGAAAGATCGAGGATGGGGGCACCAGGTGCCCTCTTTTCTGGGCACCAGAAAAAGTCTGGAGTAGAAGCTCTGCAGGAACGTGCTCTACTGCTCCAAAGGAGAGCAGGGAATGGACTTGCTTTTGAGCCTCTGCCCACTGATTTGGTGGTAGATCTGGGAACCCTTTTGGGGTTGGAAGGTTGTGGAAGGAGAATTTTTACCCCTGAGACACAATGCTCAAAACCCATTGGTCTTTGGTAATGGTGGCCCAGGTGCTTGAGTGAAAGGAGAGTTTCCCTCTTAGGGGTATGTGAAGGTGGGAAGAGGCGAGGTCAGGAGGAGGTAAGGCATTGTGAATTCTTACCATAAGGGGGTGGCTTAGAACTCCCTGGTTTTGAAGTGGAGGTAGTCCACTGCTTAGATCTCTGCAACCCCTGGGGCTGCTGTCTGGGGGTCTGTTTCCACGGGGCCTAGGCTGAGCCTGTTTACTCGGAGCAGGATAGGGGGCTGGACCTGTAAGAAATCTTTAACTGTCTGCATAGATTTTGCTTTTTCTTCCGTCATTTTTAAGACCTCTTCTGCTTTAGTGCCAAATAAGTTATCTTTTTGCAAGGGTGCAACCAACAATTTAGATTTGACGTGGTCTGGCAGGGGTTGTTCTTTAAGCCATGCATGTCTTCTAATGACAGATCCAGTGACTGCTGCCCTGCAAGAAGCTTCTATGGCATCAAAACCACAGTGCAAAGTGTGTTTAGTTACTTGACTTGCAGAATGCATTAAGTGTTGTAAATCTTTTGATTCTGCTCATGCAGGAAAGGAGGACATTTTTGTTTAAGGAGTTCCAAGGTATGCTGCTGATATTTAAACATATGGAACTGACAATTCAGTGCCCTGATAGCAAGAGTAGCTGAGGTGTATACTTTTTTACTCCATCTGTCCAGTGCTCAGGAATCCCTGTCTGAGGGGTGGGATTCTTAGCAGAGGTTGCTTTAATCCCTTTTGGCCCTTGAGAAATGACCTCAGGGTCAGCTGTTGGATTTTTAAACAAATATTTGTGTAAGTCAGGGTCTCTGTAGCATCTGTCTGGTTTTCTGGGAGCAGGAGGGATGGCATCTGGAGTCAGGCTGGCTTCAAGGAAAACATCTACCACATCCAGGACAGGGGGGATGGCTAAGGGTCTGTGTTGGGGAAGATCCAGAAATTCCCGGAGTCTCTTTTTAGACTGAGGGTAGTCTTGACTCTCCCATTGTAAATGCTCCCTTAAGGTATGTAGGGTTTCCCCCAAAGGAAAAGTCTTCTGGGGGACAGGCCGAAGGAATGGATTCCTCTGCATCAGAATTCTCATATGTGGAGAGGGGCTACATGTCTTCATAGTCAGATGCATCGGATTCATCTGACTCTTGTTCAGACAAAACTACTGGAGACGGATCTCTTTTCCTTTCTGAGGGGGTGGCTTGGCTTCCCCTAATCAGCATGAAAAAGTCTTCTGCCATTTTAAGCATTTGAGACGGAGGCAAGGGAGCAAAGGCCTGAAAGAGGGTAGTTGGTTTCTTGGGTGTGGTTCAACCCCTAGGCCTGAGGAACTCGGTAGTTTTCGAAAGAATGGTAGTTGCGAAAGAAGGCGTCGGTTTATGTCGGGATTTGGTATTGTGAAGGACTTCCTTGGAAGCCGGTGCCTGCACAGTGACTTCGGACCCATCCAAGGTAGAGACGGACCGCAGGATCCTTAGATGAAGAAGAGTTCTGCAGCATACTGGATTCTGAAAGGGTCTCGGTAGCAGCCTGCGAATTAACTGAAGTGGGCATCAGGGGCTGCAAAAGCACCTCACTGAGCTTCGGAGGACTGGCAACTAGCTTAACGGAAGCATAGTCAGAAGGTTTGGTCCTGTGCAGTCTCTCTCTGTCTTTATCTTTACGTTTTTTCGGAAGATCTGCTGTCAGATGGCTTACCAAAGCCATATCGGAATTTGAGGACTGTAAACGGAAATATCTGGCTATAATAAGGGCCCGACGATGGATAGTTCTGGTGTTAAACAAAGCACAGAAGTGGCAATAAGGGACGTGTGGTCTGGGCCTAGACAAGTGATGCAGTAAGAGTGGAAGTCCTGGTGTGGTATTTGCTTTCCACAGGCGAGACAATTATTAACTTTTTCTGACATCAGTTAGTGCAAGAAAAAAGGATACCCAATGAGGTACTTAGCTTTTGAAAAGTTCAACTTCAATTCGGAAAAGAAAACTCAGGTAGTGGTTGACCGGCACTTGTATGAACTGCTTCTGGCTTCACGGCAAAAAAGACTGATGTAATGGCATCAGCTGGCTTGCTTTATACCACTGATGACCTGACGTCAGTCTTCAAGCAACAGCAACCGACGCAGAAATACTAAGTCTCTAGAATTTGAGCCGGCTGAAGGCTACCCTGGCAGGAATAACCCAAATGTGATGACTGCAACAGTGAAACACGAAGAACATCTGAAAAAAAAAAACAGAGACTTAAATGAAGGAAAGACTGGCTGAATATGAGCATTCTCAAGAGGAATGGTTTAAAAAAAATAGCATAACTAGAAATACTGTGAGCTGAAATAAATTAGATTTTATGCTGTACTAGAGAAACTGGAAGGAAAACACTGAATTAATTTTAAGAAGTATAAATAAGCAACTGCACTAGTATTCCAGAGCAGGATTTGTTAACGGAAAGGCCACACCTTGTTCATGCATGTGATTAAGCCTTCCAGAAACTCAAAGAAGCATAGAGTGAGCTCCCAATGTTAGTCAGTTCCTGATGATGAGCACAATTTCTTCAGAGGGAGAACATATAGTAGCACACCCGAGCTGTAGACTTCAGCTACAGGACGAACTGTACATCACTGGGAAAAGGAACATGTCTGAATAGTGTAGGTTCTCCAAAAGTTTCAATCCTACTTATAGAGCATAAAATTCACAGTAGCTACAGTTCATGATCACATAAAGAGGCTACAGAGAGTTAGCTGGCTTCTTAGATGGAGTTTGGTAGCACAGTCTTAAAAATATGGCAATACAGCATTGGAATGGTGTCAGTAATGAAAATAGAGACTGGGGTAGCAGGTAGCATAAATTAAAATGCATTTGTACCCCTATGTTTTGATTTTTGGGTGTGTTTCATAAAAACTCTGAGGTCAACAAAGGGAGGAAAATATACAGAAGTAGCACTATACTAAAGCTTATGTGATTATTTTTTTCATAAAAAACAACAGTCGTTGCAAAAATTGAAACGTAAAATGTGTGTGTTAAAAATTGCACCGAGTGTGTGACTGTTTTTTCTGGAAATGCAGCATATCTCTTAGAAAGTGAAACTAATCATGCTTTTCAAATGTGCACACAACTGTAATGATTTCTCAACTTAAAAAAAAAATAATTAACTTATTTAAACTTTTATACAATTCAGACAAAATCCACAAATGCACTATGGCAAAACAGACACAATAAAAGGCACAAACTGATCACTCATAACTGTGGCGAATGATACCTGGAGTAAAACAGCAAAGGGTGCTGTAAGACATTAAAAAGGCGCTTCAGCATTGCTAAATTCTGAGAAAGTGAGCTACTACTGCCTAACATGACCAGTCCTTCAATTTGAAGTGGACAAACTGGATCATGTAAGATACAGTACATGTACACTTACAAATGTATACATACACATGCATTGTAGAATCTGCCATCCATACCTGTGGTTGACCCAGTGAGGAATGTTATAATCATCTCCAAGGCGTGAATCCCCAGGGCTGCTACGATTGTGCAACTATCATATAAACAAGATTGACCAAAATTAACCATATTATGACAGATGAAAGATGACATACTGTACTTCAACATATTTCACAAAACACTGGGTAGTCCTAATGATTTAACAAAGAGTTCCAACATTCTTGTCTTTCACTTTATCATTTGCTTGACTTACAAAGTTTGCACATATTTTCAAGGGGTACATACCAAAACAAAACTTTTATCAAGTAAAAAAATCATCAATGAAAACTCACTGAAACAAACAATCTGGTGATACTATTAAACACCTGATTTAAACTACTGCTAAAGGGAGAAGTCCCTGCACCCCTTCCCACATCCCAACAACTTAATGTATAACAACACAACCTCAAGGAGCTAGAAAATCCTTCATTTTCCCACAAAATAGCAAGTATTCCATTACTAGGCCACATAACCTCAGTCTTAGCCAGTTTTAGTCTCTGTGGCTTAAATTACATTTTATTGCATTATCTGCAATTATCTGACACCTGGCGTAAGTTAGATCACATATATGAGGTTCCCATTTCCAGGACAGAGTGGTGAAACCCAATCTCAGTCAAGTTTCCTCTGTTCAAAAACACCAAAACAATGGGAAAAGGAACATATCTGATTAGTGTGGGTCTTCCTGGTTGAGAGGGTGGTCTAATGGTTAAGGTGCTTGCCTTACAAACACAAGGTGCAGGGTTTAAGTCTCACAAGGGATAATTAGCTAGGCTTACAATGGCTCACAAGGGCAGTTAGCCTAGTACTAACCTATGAACTTATGAACCAACACAGTAACATAATGATATATGTGGAGATGCAAAGTCAGACTTCAAAGGGGATATGAAAAAGACCACCCTATCTACTCTGTAGCAGCAAGTCAGATAAATCAATAAATTTATGAAACACCCACCTCATGATGAGCCTAGTACACAATAGCTACTTCATGCAACTTACCTCACCACCTTTGTGGGACCACCAATTAAGGAGAGACCATAATTAGCAGTGTTGAGGTTATGATGGTTAGTATGTTCTAGAGAGTTAGCTATCCCCATTGCTTCCCAAATGGTGAAAACAGCCTTTCTATAAAGGACCCAATTCATTTCAAAGGAGGACCAGTCAAGTCCAAAAAAGTTAGTTTAAAATGCTGCTTTTAGGATGGGCCATGCTAAATAATACTGAGGGAATATATGACTGTAAATTAAATGCAAGAGTAATGCAACAAGCCAAAGCTCAGGCTGTTTAACATACAGTATGCCTTAAATAATTTCAGAGGTGCAGTTCAGCAAACACTTCTTTTTTTTCCTTTATGGATAGGGCCAAGAACATTTTTCTTAAATAGAGGAGGCCAAACCTACTTTTGAAATGGAATCAAGTTTGCTATAGCAAAGTCTAAAAACCAATGACGTTACATCTTCTGGAGGTGACCCATTACTCAGCAACTCTAAAAATCATGTGTTTTTTAATTTACTGGAAAATTACTAACAAAGCTACTAACTTCTCTAAATTAAAGAAACAATCACTGCGAATAGTTCAGGCGTATCCATACAAAGTAAATATCAAAACTATTGTCAAATCCATCTGCCACCATTGTAAATATTTATAAAAAATAATAATACAATAAAAATAATAAAAAGTTTATACTAAGCAGATAAATGCAATCTTTGTCATCTCTATTTCATAAACATATTTCATTTCAAATACGCAAAATAAACAAACAATGTATAAAAATCTGTAATATCCAAATATTTAAAAAAATATTTAAAATCCCAGGAAGAAATTAAACAGGAACAATTTAGCCGAGGTAGAAGAGTATATAAGTAGATGGTTAGGAAATGTCATTCTGATGAAGTTTTGGTTTCTGGAATGAATGCGCTCAATTTGAATTAAAAATTATGGTACTTTTAGTTTGCTGCAATTTTTCTCTCTATCTGAATTAATTGTAGGATCATTGTGTGATTCCATGTTTACCTTTGTATTGAACAGCATTTTTCATTGGTTAGAAAGTTAAAAAATCAATTGGAAAAAATGGGAAAGAAAACTTACTGGCCAGGAAGAACCTTACAGCTGTTCATAAAACAAGTAGTTCCAGTTTCAGCTTTGTTAAAAAAAATGGCTTCCAGTAATTTACAGAAATAAATACATCAAATGCACTCAGAAGTGTTTAAAATAACTGAAATGCTGAAGGATTATATACAATCAAATTAGAAAAGCCTGGGGAAAAAAAGAGAAGAAGCTTTAACTAGCTGTTCAGATAAGCTGACAAAACTGCAAAAATCTGACAATGAAATGAAGAAAAGGCTGGCTGAGCATGTGTTTTTTCAAAAACAGCTGTGTCAAAAAATATCAGGTTTGGAAGACACAGCATGCAGAGAAACCTATGGATGTTCTGCTGTACCAGATAAACTGAAAGGAATAGACTGTATTAATGTATGGAAGCACAGCATGATATGTTAAATGAAAGTACACAATGTGTCTATGCTCCAAACCTAACCAACAGAAAGCAGCCAGGACCTTAAAAAAAAGATGCAATCATAGCTGCAGAAAGCTGCTCCTGACTAATTTGTGGCATAAAGGAAAAGCATTAAAAACTGAAGCAGCAAAATGATAACTCAGTGTACACCAGGCAGATGAAAAGCAGGTCTACCTTAGCCATCAGAGAAGATAGTGAGTTAGGTGTGAGATTCAAGCTGCTATATCCAGTTACCTTTAGAATATGTTTTTTCCTGGAAAAACAAATACATTTTTGAATGCACCACAGGTTAAGGAGAAAGTGAACCAACAAGCAGATTCTGACTCTGCTTCTCATTCTTCTGACAACAAAGCCCATAGAGAAACCCTGCCTGTGAACCCTTTCCACTGCTCCCAGAAGAAAATACTTCAGCAACATATAAAAATCACAGGAGTTGACTAGAAGACTCAGGAGAACACTGGATTTGAACCAGAGTCTGGTTCTGGGAGATGGAGATAATTAGGAAGACCAGCAACACTGGAAATAGTGAATAAGTGGGAGACTATAAAGCAGCAATAACATTAGATATAGGAATGGTAAAAGGGATTGTGGATGGATGTAAAATGTGGCTTTGCAAGAAGTGGCTGAGGAAGACTGAAATTTTGTGGACTGTATTAGACTGGTGGATGAACTGTAAAGGATACTCTCCACTTTATGTCAATAAAGTTTAGAAGGACACTTCAGGGACTGAAGAAGTAACTGCTGTAAAACAGCTTTTATTCTTATTAACATTTGTATAATATTGTCATGACATAAATTTCATGTTACATTATAAAGCCGTTTTGAATAGGGTGCAGTCACAGATATTTTAAATGTGAGGTGGTGCAGGTCTTATCCATGATAGCTATATATGCTAAAGATACTAAAGCATGAAAATACTTTTTCATGGTTGCAATGTTTCCAGGCTTCACACTGTAACAATGTAAGAAAGACAGGAAAGAAGCCAGTTAAAGTTAATATAATGTGATATTTTACTGCCGAGGAGGGGGATGTAAAAGTGTACTGATCACATTACAAGTGGAATAAAGATAATCGCCTTGTTTCTACAGAGGTAGAGGTCTATATCATAAGGGTCTATGTTTAAAATATAAGCAGTATTTTTTCTAAGGAAACAGGCTTGAAGAATTAAGTCAAAATTATGAAAGGCATTAAAAAGTATAGATTTATTTTATTTGCAAAGTCATTAGCTATTTTTCCATTAGCAAATGCTCTCAATAAGAGAAAACAACTCTACAGCTGCAAGCAATTAACCATGAAAATTGTGACTAGTGTGTTCTGAGTGAAATTTACAGAGATTATTTCATGCATCAAGTTACTACCATTTAGTGTGTTCTGAGTGAAATTTACAGAGATTATTTCATGCATCAAGTTACTACCATTTTTTTCTCATTACCATCTACTTTGACTTGGAGACAAGCTATCTGCAGGTGCAAGCAATTAATACTGAGAACTATGAACACTCTTTGTACAGAAAAATGAAGAGGTACAGGGTAATCAACATTTAAAAGTATAAGCAGTTCAGCGAAAGATAAAGTTTAAAACCGTGAGAATTGAATAAGTTATACAATTAGTTGCCTCCCCTACAGTCTTATTTATTTAATGCATTTAATATAACAGTACATAATGTAGTTTATCTACTTAAATGTAGTCAGTGTACATTTTTCTTATGGATAAAAGTTTAATGAAAGCACACAAGCTGTTTTCCACATCTGAGAGGGAATTACAGAGAAGCAATCATTGTTAAGTGGTAACGGAGGTTTATAAAATGCCTTTAGTTTGGGTAACCCAAATTTTAAAACAAGCAATGATTGGGGGTGCAGGCATCAATTTGGGACAACTTCTCCTACCTGGTGGGGACAATTTAATTTTTTCAAAATGTACACAGTTTTGTGTGTGTGTTTGATGTAAATTAAAAGAGGATGGGGGTTCTAAGTATCTGTTTATGTTTTTTGGGTGTTTTCATTGAAGCAATCAGTTTTGAAAAACATGACATACACTCAAACAGAGATGGGAATTAGCAGCCGCATAAGAGATAGTCTGCCAAACATTACTATGTACATGTAAGATAAACGTTGAACACACACATTCAAAATAAATGTCACACATAAAAAGTGGGAGTAACAGATTTCTACCATAGTGGTTATTCAGTTCATATTGTCATAAAATGTAAATGTCCTTACAAGTAGAGACAAAAAGCAGAAATTATTGAATTACATCAAACAGTGTGCAAACAGCAATGTTGCAGGAAACGCATTTGGATAAAAATGAGCAAGTGGAACTTGACACACAGATGCTTTCGGGGAGGATATTCAGCAGAATATCAGGGACAAAGAAAAATGAAAGCAACAGCACACGCTACAGGAGATTCAATAATAATAGAAGAAAGGGGAAACATAGCTAGACTACTGGAACAGCAGATTCAATAATAATAGAAGAAAGGGGAAAACATTGCTAGACTACTGGAACAGGAGATTCAATAATAATAGAAGAAAGGGGAAACATAGCTAGACTACTGGAACAGCAGATTCAATAATAATAGAAGAAAGGGGAAAAAATATTGCTAGACTACTGGAACAGCAGATTCAATAATAATAGAAGAAAGGGGAAAAAACATAGCTAGACTACTGGAACAGCAGATTCAATAATAATAGAAGAAAGGGGAAAAACATTGCTAGACTACTGGAACACAAGATTCAATAATAATAGAAGAAAGGAGAAACATAGCTAGACTACTGGAACAGCAGATTCAATAATAATAGAAGAAACGGGAAAAACATAGCTAGACTACTGGAACAGCAGATTCAATAATACTAGAGGAAAGGGGAAAAACATTGCTAGACTACTGGAACAGCAGATTCAATAATAATAGAAGAAAGGGGAAAAAACATTGCTAGACTACTGGAACAGGAGATTCAATAATAATACAAGAAAGGGGAAAAACATTGCTAGACTACTGGAACAGGAGATTCAATAATAATAGAAGAAAGGGGAAAAACATTGCTAGACTACTGGAACAGGAGATTCAATAATAATAGAAGAAAGGGGAAACATAGCTAGACTACTGGAACAGCAGATTCAATAATAATAGAAGAAAGGGGAAAAACATAGCTAGACTACTGGAACAGCAGATTCAATAATAAGAGAGGAAAGGGGAAAAACAATGCTAGACTACTGGAACAGCAGATTCAATAATAATAGAAGAAAGGGGAAAAACATTGCTAGACTACTGGAACAGGAGATTCAATAATAATACAAGAAAGGGGAAAAACATTGCTAGACTACTGGAACAGGAGATTCAATAATAATAGAAGAAAGGGGAAAAACAATGCTAGACTACTGGAACAGGAGATTCAATAATAATAGAAGAAAGGAGAAACATAGCTAGACTACTGGAACAGCAGATTCAATAATAATAGAAAAAAGCGGAAAAACATTGCTAGACTACTGGAACAGCAGATTCAATAATAATAGAAGAAAGGGAAAAAACATTGCTAGACTACTGGAACAGCAGATTCAATAATAATAGAAGAAAGGGAAAAAACATTGCTAGACTACTAGAACAGGAGATTCAATAATAATAGAAGAAAGGGGGAAAACATTGCTAGACTACTGGAACAGGAGATTCAATAATAATAGAAGAAAGGGGAAAAAACATTGCTAGACTACTGGAACAGGAGATTCAATAATAATAGAAGAAAGGGAAAAAACATTGCTAGACTACTGGAACAGGAGATTCAATAATAATAGAAGAAAGGGGAAAAAACATTGCTAGACTACTGGAACAGCAGATTCAATAATAATAGAAGAAAGGGGAAAAACATTGCTAGACTACTGGAACAGCAGATTCAATAATAATAGAAGAAATGGAAAAACATTGCTAGACTACTGGAAGCAAGGTGTTACTGGCAGGGGAGAAGGATTATGGTGGCATGTATTTATATTCCACCAAACTGTTATTTTGGAGCTTAACAGAATTCTGGGAAAGATAATCACCTTTCAACAGGGAATATTAGTTATAGCTGGGGACTGGAATTTGATTTGCAATAGTAGGGATGTACTTGGGAACATAGAAAGGAAAATATAAAAGAGGGTAGATTTCTTAAGAAATATAAGAGAATACTGGGTACAGAAGATGTCAGTAGTTGCAACTCAGACAGAATTTATATATTATTCTCCAAGTACAATAACTGGGTTAGACTGGATCATTATCCACAGTACAATAACTGGGCTAGACTGGATTATTATCCATGGTACAATAACTGGGCTAGACTGGATTATTATCCATGGTACAATAACTGGGCTAGATTAGATTATTATCCATG
>NC_056733.1:904364316-904376816 GCF_019279795.1 Protopterus annectens
CTTCTCCTCCACAGGAGGTTTCTCTCCTCCCTGAGCTCATCTTAGGACACCTGCATTACTCTTTGACAGGTGTACTGCCCCAGCCAGAATACTCGTCTGACACTGTTCCTGGAGTGGGTCTCATTCCCTGGTGCATGGAGCCAGATGTGACAGCCCTGGTGGGGCTTGCTCCCTATATGGGCCCCTGTGACTTCTGCCCTGTCTAGAATCTTGGAAGTACCACCTTCTTCAGCGATCGTGACTCATGCAATCAGGCCTGAGTCTAAACAGCAACTCTGGGACCAATAGAGTACAAACTGAAATGTTCTTACGAGTCAAAACCTAAGATTCATGGCATGTCTGCCTCCTGAGAAGTCATCCCTTAGGTGTGGTTTATGTGTGGTTTAAAGAAGGCACCTAAGTAGGGTATACAAAAGTGCCTCATTAAAAAGTACAGTTTTGTACCTACCATAAATGTAGATGTTCGAAGATCCACATTGCTGCAGTCCTTACATATGGGTAGTCCGCTGTCCTCGGTCGGCCCGAATACCAAAGTATTAGGCTGACGTCGGTCATGGGTGCTCAGATCTGACATCAGAGCGTCAGGGTATAAAAGCGCATGACCGACGTCATATCCTCAGTCTTTTCTTGCCCCAGATGTCAGAAGGCCCTAAAAAGAAAGGCCACAGCCCAAAAACAGGATACCTCCCAAAAACATGCCCAACAACAACCATCACCCAAACCATAAAACCATGCCAAACTACAGAGGGGAAGGAGGGAGGGTAAATTGGACTGCAGCAATGTGGATCTTCGAACATCTACATTTATGGTAGGTACAAAACTGTACTATGTTCTTCATCTCACATTGCTGCAGTCCTTACATATGGGTAGAACCCCAAAGCAGAGGTAAAGGGAGGATGGCAAAATCATAAAGCATTAGGGGCTGCTAAAATGCCCTGTAATATTGCAGTGGCAAATCCAGCCCTAGACTTAGAATAAAGAGGAAGGTGGTAATGCTTGGAAAAAGTATGTACTGAACTCCAAGTGGCTGCTTCCAAAATATCTTTTGTAGCTACCCCCCTTAGAAAGGCAGTAGAAGTGGCAGTAGCTCTAGTGGAATGAGGTCTGATTCCAGCCGGAACCTCCTTACCATGATGGGAATAACAGAAAGAAATACAAAACCCAATCCATTTAGAAATAGTTTGTTTTGAAACAGGTTTTCCCTGAGAACCCAAAGCAAAAGAAACAAACAACTGCTGAGACTGCCTGAACCCCTTGGTTCTGCTCAAATAATAACGTAACTGCCTGTGAATATCCAAAGTATGCAAAATCTTCTCCCCTTTATTTTGGGGGTTTGCATAAAAAGTAGGCAAATGAATAGTTTGGTTCAAGGCCACACTAGAAACCACTTTAGGCATAAAGGAAGGATTAGTACGCAAAGATACCCTATCCTTATGAAAAATCAGAAAAGGTTCCACTGCCATAAGGGCCTGTAATTCAGAAACCCTTCTTGCAGAGGTAATGGCCAACAAAAAAGCAGTCTTCCATGATAAATACTTTAACTCGGCAGTAGCTGCAGGCTCAAAAGGTTGTAGAGTAAGCTTTTCCAACACAAAATTGAGATCCCAAGCAGGAGTAGGAGCTCTACGTGGGGGTCTTATGTTCTTTGCCCCTCTAAGAACTTGCTTAAATAAAGGATGGGAAAATAAAGGAGGGTCACAGTCATAGTGAGCAGAAATGGCTGCAGCATGAACCTTTACCGAGGAGAAAGACAAACCCTTGTCCAATAACTCAGTAAGATATTGAAGAGAAACACTTAAATCAGGCTTGGAAACATCAAAGTCCTTTGCTTTGCTCCAAAGAAAAAATCTCCTCCATTTATCAGCGTAAACTTTCCTTGTACTAGGCCTTCTGGCCTCCAAAATAACATTCAAAACTTGTTGTGGAAGCTGAGACCCTCCAGGGTCTAAAGCAGAATATGCCAGGCTGTGAGATGCAGAGACTGAATCTTGACATTGAGGAAGTGATCGCCCTCCTGAGACAAAAGATGCGGAATCAAAGGCAGAGGCCATAGAGGCTCCTGTACCAAACTCCTCAGCAGTGGGTACCAGTGCTGTCGAGGCCAATCCGGCGCTATCAGAATCATGGATGGCTTGTCTATTCTGGCCTTCATGAGTACCTTGGGAATGAGAGGCAGAGGTGGAAAGGCATAGACATGAAGATTGCTCCAACTGAATGATAGAGCATCCACCTTCCAAGCTGTGGGATGAAACATTTTTGTGCAAAACTTTGGCAACTGGTAATTTAGTGGAGAAGCGAACAGATCTATGTCTGGAGTCCCCCATAACACTGTCAACTTTTGAAACACATGAGGATCCAGTTTCCACTCGTGAGGATCCACAATTTGTCTGCTCAACACATCCGCTAAGGAGTTCTGTGCTCCTGGTAGAAACCTTGCCTGAAGATTGAGGTGTAAACTGAGAGCAGTCTCCCACAAAATCATCGCTTGCCTGCAAAGAGGGTACGAATGGGTTCCCCTTGCTTGTTGATGTACCACATGACAGTAGTGTTGTCTGTTTGAATCAACACCTGTCCTGGGTGAAGTAAATCCTTGAAAGCCATCAATGCAAATTGGACTGCAAACATCTCCTTCAAGTTGATATGCAAATGTTGAAGTCTGACAGGCCACGTGTCTTGCACCCATTTTCCATTGAGGTGTGCTCCCCAAGCCTTGTCCGAGGCATCTGTCGTTAGAATCTGACTCGCCTCTGGTCGGGTCACAGAGAGTCCCTTGTTTAGGTGACATTCCTGAGCCCACCACAAAAATTCTTTCCGAATGCAAGGTATTATCTGAATGACAGTGTCTAGATCTTGGCAGTGTTGTGTCCATACATTTTGAGATACCATTGAAGCTTCCTCATATGCAGTTTGGCATTGGGAAGCACCAGAATACAAGATGCCATGAACCCCAAGGCTTGAAGGACTGTCCTTGCAGTCAGCCTGGACTGTAGAGACATTTGATGGAAATAAAGAGAAAGGCTTCTTTGTTTGTCCGGGGTCAAGAAGGCCATCTGGGAAGCTGTATTCAGTCTCACACCCAGAAAGCACATGTCCTGAGAGGGTACTAGACTGGACTTTGTTTCGTTCACAGAATACCCTAGTCATCTTAACACTACCATCACATACTGTAGATGATGCAGAAGTTCGTCTTTGTGTTGTGCGATAATCAGGCAATCGTCCAAATAAGGATAAATCTGTATTCCTCTTAACCTGAAAAAGGCTATCACTGGAGCCAGAACCTTTGTGAACACTCTGGGCGCAGTAGATAAGCCAAAGGGCAATGCAGCGAACTGATAATGTAAATTTCCAGCCCGAAAACGCAGGTACCTCCTGCAACTGGGCCTGATAGGAACATGAAGATAAGCCTCTTTGAGATCCAGAGGTACCATCCAGTGATCTTTTCCCAACAGAGGTAAAAGCTGTTGTAACGTCAGCATTTTGAACTTCGGAATGTCCAGATAAGTGTTGAGGATAGATAAATCCAAAATTGGTCTCCACGTGTTCCCTTTCTTTGGTACTAGAAACAGGCGAGAATAAAATCCTAGTCCCACTTCTGACAGAGGAACTGGCTGTATAGCTCCTATTTGAAGAAGTAAAGAAATCTGCTTGTGAGCCTCTATCCTTTGCCGAGGAGGAACGTCTGGCATGCCTTTGAAAGGAGGCAATGTATGGAAATAGAACTTGTAGCCTCGGTTTATAATTTCCAATACCCATTTGTCCTGGGTGACTAAAAGCCAGTTTTGCTTGAAGATTGCTAACTTTCCTCCCAAAGGAGCTGCCAGGGAAGAAGAATCTGGCAGCTGAAAATGCAGGTCATTGGGCCTGTTTACGAAAGGACTGGCCCCTGCCCTCACCTGCAGATTGTGCAGGTGAACTCCAAGTTCTAGGCCTGAATGTACTGTGAGCTCTGCCCCTGCCATGTCTAGATCTACCCCTAGACTGAGAATCAGAAGAAGGGTAGGTCCACCCCTTAGTAGGCCAATTTCCACTAAACTTTGGAGGTTGCACCTGCAAAAAATCTTTAACAGTCTGCATGGACTTAGCCTTGTCTTCCATTTTCTTCAAAACCGACTCCACAGGGGGACCAAACAAAACTTCAGACTGTAAAGGGGCATCCAGAATTCTAGTTTTAACATGCTTGGACAAATTCTGATCCTTAAGCCAGGCGTGCCTACGAAGAACTGAACCAGTGGCAGCCACCCTAGAAGAGGCCTGTACAGCATCAAAACCACACTGCAAAGAATGCTTACCCACCTGTTCAGAGACATGTACTAAATCCTGCAATTCTTTACACTACATGCCCTCTGCCAAAGCATCCACTTTAGAGTTTAGCTGAGAAAGGAGGAAATTCTGATATTTCAACATATGAAACTGGCAATTTAAAGCCCTCATTGCTAAAGTAGAAGAGGTATACACCTTCTTACCCCATCTATCCAAAGCTCTAGCTTCCTTATCTAGAGGAACCGGATTCTTTACAACAGAAGCTCTGACACCCTTAGGCCCCTGACTAATAGTTTCTGGGTCCGCCCTAGGACTCTTATACAGATATTTATGAGCCTCAGGCACCCTGTAATACCTGTCCGGTTTAACTGGCGCAGGAGGCAAAGAATCTGGATTAAGGGAAGCCTCGAGAAAACATCTTGAACAATATCCAAAACAGGAGGTATAGCCAAGGGTCTATGCTGTGGTAAAACAAGAATTCCCTAAGCCTCTTCCGTGAATCAGAGAAATCCTGTCCTTCCCACTTAAAATGCTCCCTCATGGAATGCAGAGTTTCTGAAAATGAAAAATCCTCTGGAGGAGAAGCAGAAGGAGTGGAATCCTCTGCATCAGAATCGAATAAGGGGAAAATCTTGAATATCTTCAGCAGAAGAGTCTGAGTCATCTGAGGCCTGATCCAAACTTTCCAACTCTGGCTCCACCCTGGGCCTCTTATCAGGAGGGCATAGAACCTCTAATTAAAGTAATCAAATCTTCTGCCATTTTAAGCATGTGCTTTTAGGCACAGACCCTGAAGTACCTGGAGGGACACCAGAGGAAGGCAAAACAGACCCGCCCTTAGAGGAAGCCTTAGAAATAGTAGCAGAAGGCCTAACCACCTTAGGCATAGAAGGGAGAACAGTAACCTGAGAGGCCCCTTCAGCTTGACCTGACTCCTGTGAGGCCACATCCTGCAAAATCAAAGTTTCCCCTGAGACTCAACAGAAACTTCAGCGGATCCACCTGCTCCACTGTAGTTTCTGCAGAACCGGCGTCCGAAGCGGACGAATCAAGCTGGCTAGGATTCAAGGGTTTGTCATTGCGCTTCTTCCAGGAAGCGGGTGTCGGAGGATCCGACGGCATATTATAATTACACCGCTTACCAAAGACTAACCTAGCACAATCTAACCTTCTTTTTATAGTGCGCTTATTAAACCTAGCACAAAACCGACACCCGACTACGTCGTGGTCCGGTCCCAAACAAGGAATGCAAAGAGAGTGATAATCCCTATGCGGTATCTGTTTCCCACAAGAAATACAATTATTCACTTTTTCTGACATCCGGAAATAACTGAGGCAAGAAAAACAAAAATATTCCCCAACGGGGTACTTAGCCCAACTTGGTTTCGGTCTGAAACTCAGAATACGAAAATTTCAGAACGCCGAACGGCACTTGCAACGCTGCTTCTGCATCGGACCATGCGGCAAAAAAGACTGAGGATATGACGTCGGTCATGCGCTTTTATACCCTGACGCTCTGATGTCAGATCTGAGCGCCCATGACCGACGTCAGCCTAATACTTTGGTATTCGGGCCGACCGAGGACAGCGGACTACCCATATGTAAGGACTGCAGCAATGTGAGATGAAGAACATCTGGTACCCAGGAGCCTTGGAGGGGGCTTGCTACTCCAGAACAAATTGTCACTGGCCTCCAGAAACATCTTCTCCTTTGGGTGCTTCTCATTTCCTCTTGAAAAAGTCAGGAGGAGGGCCACTGGATGACTTGGTGTGCCTGAACCAGTCAAGAGATCTTTAGGGTAAATATGTTTGGGGGGTTTCAGCCTGGTTCTTAATCGTCCACTGCTTCAGACAGGCAGTGCAAGGGAAAGTTGGGCAGAAAAGCTTAAAATTATGGAAATTCTTTTATGTCTAGCAATTAGCATCAAGGTTTAAGGCACTGAGGTGTTAGCAAGCTGCTTCCTGTAAGCCCAGGGGTACAGCGTTTGATTCGTTACACCTACATTTGCATATTGTAAGACTCTTGGCAGATCGTTTAACAAGACTGTGCTCTTGGGTTTCCCCTGAAAAGGGACACTGGTGCCCAGTGGAGTTTACCCAGTCAACCAAATGAAAGACATGAACTAACTTCTACAATCAAGCAGTATAAATGCTGAGAAAGATAAGAATGATCCCCGACTGGGTACTAATCTGCATCTCTGGCTTCAGGCCAACCTGACGGACCGACAACATAGGTTCATAGGTAGGTACTAGGCTATCGGCCTTAGGACCTAAGTAAGCCTAGCCAATAAGGTTCCCTGACTTTCGCCGCCCAAGAAAGTTATTTTCCGGTGCCCCTGTCGAGCAGAGACACAGAAGTGATCCCCGGGGTGTATTTCCTATCTCCCATCCACTCAAGAGTTTTCTTGAAGAGTGTTAATGAGGAGCTCTGCTTGACATAGATGGGTAGCCTGTTCCAGAGCATAGGAAGTCTCTGGGATAGGAATCTATCCATTCAGTGTGTCCTGTTTATTGTGGTGAGAAGGTTTAGGACCCTACAGTGTGTAGCTCAGAGGGATTGGGATTTCTTAAGGTGTAGCATGTCCATCAGCTCTGGGTTTGACATAGCTTTGTATGTTAGGCAGAGATCACCTTGGAGTAGGCGATATGCTACGGAGTAAAGCTGGAGTTTTTTGAGAAGGTCAGTGTAGGGCATCTGTTTGAGGCCGGTAATCCTCTTTGTGAGGTACTTCTGCGGCCTTTCCAGCTGTTGTGGAGGTCTTGTGAGGTACATTCCAAAAGGGGCATTGTACTCTATAATAGGTCTAATGAGTGACGAGTAGAGGGGTACAATAACCTCTTTTTTCCTGGCTGAGAACCCTTTTGTGATGAGGTATGCCATGTAGAAGGCCTTCCTGACCACTGTGGCGATGTGATTATCAAACGAGAGACTACTCTCCACCTGAGTCACAAGGTCTCATCACACATTCAGCGTTAAGTAGACTGCCGCCTATGTGGTAGTTCATGGGTACAGAACTATTACCAAAGGAAATGATAATGCACTTTTTGGCATTGAGCTTGAGGCCACAGCTCTGACTCCAGGCATCTGTCTCAGGGAGGCCCTTCTGTAGGATGTCTACATCATTTGGGGACTCTACTATGGCTCCTAGTTTGCAGTCATCTGCGAACTTCATTAGCTAGAGACCTTCTGTGCTAGCCTGTACTTCAGAGAAGTAAGTATTTTATTTGAAGCATCACTGAAATGTGGCAAGAAAGCTCTGGTGATGGGGCATCCATCGTTACCCCTTAACATTACTGATGTCCTGATGTCAAGAGGTGAGAGAGACCACCAGGTCTGGAATGAGAAAGACAAAAGATCTAGTAGCTAGTCAAAAAGTGAGCCAGAAAGTGTAACAGATGCTATTAGTACACAAGCCCCTGAAAGATGAAACAGTGAGTTATGAAAAACCTCATAAAAACAAAAAAAAAAACGCTAAGTTACCAAAGGTAATCTCAACAAGTAAAGAAAATGCAGGAACAAAGATGAGACATACCACCAAGGCTGTTGTGAGACAAACATGTCACGTTAAAAAACAAATTTTTTAATACAAACAATAAAAAGTAGCATAAAACAAAGTGCTTGTGGGGATAAGCGCTTTCAGTAAAAGCCTTCTTCAGATCCTCACCCATTAACTAACAATTTTTCTTATAAAATGAGTAAGAGCCATTCATCAAGAATCAGGAACAGGCTGGACCAATGAACTTCTCAAACTGAATCATCCATTTAGAATAACACGATGACCAATGAGAAACAATCAGAAGCTATTTCTTCCAGTCAGGAGCATGCCAGTCACAAATTCATTCAGAATCACAGAAGAACCAATCAACAACAAACAATAACATAGGTTCATAGGTTGGTACTAGGCTATCAGCCCTAGGGCCTATACAAGCCTAGCCATAACAATTCCCTGGCTATTTCTTCCCACACTATTTACTTCCCTGGACCCCTGTCTAGCAGGGCGACTGACGTGATCCCCGGGGTGAATTTCCTTTCTCCCATCCAATCGTCAAGGTTCCTTTTGAAGAGGACCAAAGAGGCACTCTGCTTGACATGTATGGGCAATCTATTTCAGAGTCTAGGGAGTCTCTGGGTCAGGAACCTATCCCTCCAGCATGTTTTGTTTATTGTGATGACAAGGTTTAGATCCCTGGAGCGTGTGGCTCTGAGGGATTGGGATTTCTTTAAGTGTAGCATGTCCAACAGCTCTGGGAGTGACATGGCCTTGTATGTTAAGCAAAGATCGCCTCCGAGTAGACGATATGCGACAGAGTATAGCTGGAGTTTTTTTAAGGCGGTCAGCGTAGGGCATCTGCTTTAGGCCTGTGATTCTTTTAGTGAGATATTTCTGTGGCCATTCCAGTTGTTGCAGATGTCTTGAGAGGTACATACCAAATGGGGCATTGTATTCTATAATGGGTCTAATGAGGGATGAGTACTGTGGGACAATGACCTCCTTTTTTCTGGATGAAAAGCCCTTAGTGATGAGGTGTGCCACATAGAAGGATTTCCTGACTGTTGTGGCGATGTGGTTATCGAAGGCGAGACCACTGTCCACCTGTGTCCCTACGTCTCTTATCAAACTTTCGGTGTTTAGTGCACTGCCACCTATATGGTAATTCACGGATACATGTTTTTTCCCAAAGGGGATAACTATACATTTCTTGGCATTGAGCTTGAGCCCATGGCTCTGGCACCAAGCATCTGTTTCTGTAAGGCCCTTTTGTAGAATATCCACATAATTTGGGGATTCAATAATGGCTCCCAGTTTGCAGTCATCTGCAAACTTTGTTATCCAGAGTCCCTTAGTGTTGGCCTGTACTTCAGAGAAGTAGATGCCAAACAAGAGCGGTCCCAGGACTGAACCCTGAGGTACTCCACTTGTCACTTGTCTGGAGTTGGATTTGGAGTCGGCTACTTTTACAGTATGAATTCTATCAGTAAGCCAGTTAGCAACCCATTGGGTGATGTAGGGTTTAATGCCCAGCTTAGAAAGTTTATCTATGATTCCAGAGTGGGGGATGGTGTCAAAGGCCTTGGCAAGGTCTAGATAGGCTGCATGGCCCACCTTACCCTTGTCCATGGCTCTGGAGACTGATTCGAAGAAGTCAATCAAGTTCAGGAGAAAAGATTGGCCCTTCACGAACCCAAACTGGGTGGGGTCCAGTGTTTGAAGACTGCCAATGTCTTTGTTTATAAGTTCCATGATAATACGCTCCATGGCCTTGCAGATAAGGCTTGTCAGACTGATGGGACGGTAGTTTCCGGGATCCAAGGTGGATCCCCCCTTGTGGAGTGGGATAACTGTAGCTGTGCACCACTCATTGGGCACGAAACCTGAGGTGAGGCTATGATTAAACATGACACTTAGGTGAGGTGCCAGTTCATATTGTAGTTCATGTAGTACACAGCCCGGGATGTCATCTGGTCCCATGGATGCTGTATTCTTAGCTTTGGAGAGTGCGTTTTTTACCTGTGTGGCCGTTATTACCGGAATTTGGCAATCTTCCGGTATTGAGATGGGCCATTTAGGGGTGAGAGGGGTTAAAGTTAGCACTGAATCGATCTGCCAGGATATTGGCAATATCCTTGGGAACAGTATATTTAATGCCATTCTGTTTTAGCTCAGAGCAGTTATGAGCATTGCCATTTAGATTCTTGACATAGCTATAGAATGCCTTGCTGTTGTCTTTGGAATCTTTGGCAATTTTATTTTCGTAACTAGCTTTGGAGGATTTTATGAGGGATCTCAGTTTCTTACTGAGGCTGGTAAGGAAGTTTTTTGCATCCTGGGATTTTCCTCTTTTCTGCAACAGTTTCTTCCTTTTGTTGTAAAGTTTGTTTATGGCAGGGGACCACCAGATTGGCTTCTTTTTTTTTGGATGAGAGCATCTTGGTTCTATTTGGGATGGCACGATTTATGCATGAGTGGATGTGCTCGTACAGTGCCTTAGTGTAGGATTCAGCAGTTGAACTTTGAGCTCCCGTCTGCATGGGTGCCATGAAGTTTGTCACTTCTGACTTGAGTAGCATGAAGTTGGCTATGGAGAAGTTTTTTATGGAGGTTTCCTTACTGGGGGGTGGGGGTGGGGGTGGGATGTGGATGTTAAGGGTGATTAGCTTATGCTACTTTTTATGTTTTAAAATTTGTTATACTAAATAGCTGATTCAGTATGACTAGTTCATTGGACCAGCTTGTTCCTGTTTGTTGTTGATTGGTTCTACTGTGTATCTGAATTAATTTGAGACTGGCATGCTCCTAATTGGAAGAAATAGCTTCTGATAGTCTCTCATTGGTCATCTTGTTATGCTAAATGTATGATTCATTTTGAGAAGCTCATTGGTCCAGCCTGTTCCTGATTCTTGATGATTGGCTATTACTCCTTTTATATGAAAAATTGTTGGCTAATGGGTGAGGATCTGAAGAAGGTTTTTACCAAAAGCACTTATCTACCCTAGCACTTTGTTTTATGCTACTTTTTATTGTTCATATTACAGATTTTGGTTTTTAACGCGACGTGTTTGTCTCACGACAGCCTTGGTGATACGTCTTATCTTTGTTCCTGCAGTTATGAAAAACCTCAGTATTTGTAACAGAATCAAATACTGCTTTCCTACTCCAAATTTCACTAATGAAATCTGGAAATGTAAAGTACAGTGACATGTTTCTCATGCTTATTTTTCTGCTTAATCCATAACTATCATGGCAAACAACCGCTTGTACTTAAGTGTCACTCATCTGTCAAATCTATGATGCTCTTAAGTAGTCTTCCCTTGTCAATACAGCACCACCTGCATGTATTCCACTTGTTTGCATTATCAGTAGAACTTAGTATCAGAGAGTAAGTGCTTCATTAGAGAAGTATTAGTACAGCTTTCAGAAGCTAAGCAGATCTGTACACAATGAAACAGCCATCATGTGCTAAGCTGCTGTGTGCATAGCAGAGCTGCACAACACAGCTTGGCATCTGCATACCGTAACATCTGAATCATGCACATGCTGAGCTGCTGTGTACATAGCAGAGATGCACAACACAGCTTGGCATCTGCATACCATAACAACTGAATCATGTGCATGCTGTGCTGCTGTGTGCACAGCAGAGCTGCAGAACACAGCTTGGCATCTGCATACCGTAACATCTGAATTATGCACATGCTGAGCTGCTGTGTACATAGCAGAGATGCACAACACAGCTTGGCATCTGCATACCATAACAACTGAATCATGCACAGGCTGTGCTGCTGTGTGCATAGCAGAGCTGCACAACACAGCTTGGCATTTGCATACCATAATAACAGCATCATGCACAGAGCACCTTGGTCAGGCTGCATTACTTCAACTGTTGCTGGCACAGCACTTCACTGCACCATAATGTGATGCTACAAGTGTGGTGCAAGCAAACAGCTGGCATGAACAAATATTTCTTTGTTCTTGAAAACAATTCAAGGCAGAAAGTGCCTTGAGGAGCGACCACTTCAAGGATAAGTAAAAGTGGCTGCAGGGAGGTGGAATGTGAAACTGCAGTTAGCAAAAAAGGGATCCACTGTTTTTAGCATTCCAGATCCTAAAGGAACTATAAACAAATAATAAATCAATGTAAGGACATGAAAAAGGATGTCATTCTGCTACTGCTGATACTCTGAATTGTAACAGGTCTGTGTCACTGCACTTAATAAACCCATAAAATAAGCAGAAAGGACAGGCACACAGTTCAGAAAGAAACAGCTCCACTTAACAAAATGACTGCGAGTGTCACTCAACGTTGCTTCATGACAGGCTGTAGTTGCTAATAGTAGAATTGACATGAATCATGGAGGGAGTTTACTGCTCCATATGGATAAGTTAGGCCTTCCAAGAGTTGGGAGCACCAGACATCCGGTTATTGAGGGAACCAAAGAGGCCATGGCAGCTGAAGACACAAAATAAATGCAGCCTCAAAGAAAAAATTCCATAATACACTACTCCGCAAGTATTTACTATGGAAAATAAAAACATGGGAGTGAATGAACAGCAGAAATGTCTGAGATTTTGATAAGAGGGGGATTACAGTTATGATCTACTTATGAGCTCCATCCTGTTTTGTTGATTTTGATTCAACATCCTCACCTGAAAAAAAAATGCAAGTCTGGGCAAAAAAGACAGCGCTCCCAGCTCATATCTGCAAAAATGCATAGTGCTTACTGAACTGAATACAATAAATAAA